>NC_053160.1:124702577-124820077 GCF_016835505.1 Polypterus senegalus | reverse complement strand
ACACCAGCGGCAGCCTGTCTATGAACTTAATTTAAAGTGTAGGTTAACACCGTGCTTTGTTTCCGAAGTAGCAGCACTCATGAATATGGTTGTAAATGTCAGTCGCTCGCTTCTTATGGTTTCGCTGCCTTCTCAATTATATAATGCATGTTTTCTTCAGCGCTTTTTGGAGCTCTTTCTGGTTTTCTACGTACTGCGTTGATAGTCAGTTCACGTGATTACGTGGGAGGCGTGGTGATGTCACACGAAACTCCGCCCCCCCACGGCCATCCAGCTCAACTCCATTACATTATATGGAGAAAAATAGCTTCCAGTTATGACCATTATGCATAGAATTTCGAAATGAAACCTGCCCAACTTTTGTAAGTAAGCTGCAAGGAATGAGATTGCCAAATTTCATCCTTCTACCCACACGGGAACTTGGAGAATTAGTGATGAGTCAGTGAGTCAGTCAGGTGAGGGCTTTGCCTTTTATTAGTATAGATTAGATACCCTACCTTTGATCATTGCAGAACAGTTTAAATACCTAGGGGTAAACATCACAAGTAAACATAAAGCTCGATATCAACAAAATTTCACCGTCTGCATGGAAAAGATTATACAAGACTTGCATAGATGGTCAACCCTTCATCTCACACTAGCTGGAAGAATTAACAATGTAAAGATGAATATTCTTCCTAAGCTTCTTTTTATTTCAAAACATTCCAATATACATTAATAAATCATTCTTTAGGCAATTAGATTCAACAATAACCTAATTTATTTGGAATTCAAAACATCCACGCATCAAAAGATCGACCCTACAAAGACAAAAGGCAGAAGGCGGCATGGCTCTACCTAACTTCCAGTTTTATTACTGGGCAGCAAATATACAGGCGATAAGAACCTGGACACAAATAGAAGAACATACACAGGCTTGGACCACAATAGAAGTAAAATCCTGCAGTACTTCTTTGTATTCCTTGCTCTGTGCTCCAATAAACACACGTTATCGGCAATATACAAATAACCCAATTGTGCTCCACTCACTTAGAATCTGGAACCAATGTAGAAAGCATTTTAAGACAGAGAAGCTTCTATCTGTGGCACCTCTGCAAGAGAACCACCTCTTTCAACCTTCACAAACATATGCAGTTTTTAATATCTGGAAAAATTTGGAATTAACTTGCTTAGAGATCTTTATATAGACAACGTCTTTGCATCCTATGAACAATTACATTCCAAATTTAACATTCCAGCTACACATTTCTTTCACTATCTTCAAATCAAGAACTTTGTTAAACAGAACCTTCCAGATTTTCCTCATCTTGCACCCTCATCCATGCTGGAAAAAATATTGCTCAATCTCAAGGACTTAGACTCCATCTCTACAATATATAAAATCATTTTACAATCCCTCTCTTTCAAAGATCCAAGAGGACACTGGGAAAAAGATCTCTCAATTAATATATCAGAAAAGGAGTGGAAAGTAGCAATGCAGAGAATTCACTCGAGCTCCATATGCGCAAAGCATACAATTATACAACTTAAAATTATATATCGAGCACATCTGTTTCGACTAAAACTCTCCAAAATGTTTCCAGGGTATGATCCAACCTGTGAACGTTGCAACCAAGTCCCAGCCTCACTGGGTCACATGTTCTGGGCCTGCACCAAATTAACATTATTCTGGACAAAAATGTTTAATTACCTCTCAGACAGCCTTGGACTCACAATCCCTCCTAACCCATTAACAGCTGTGTTTGGGGTTCTTCCAGAGGGGCTTAAAGTGGAGAAAGACAAACAAATTGTGATTGCATTCACTACACTTTTGGCACGCAGACTTATTCTGATAAACTGGAAAAACCCAAACTTTCCTCTTTTAAGTCAGCGGGAAACCGATGTGTTATATTATTTGAAATTGGAAAAAAACAAATACTCAGTTAGAGGATCCATGCAGACTTTTTTCAAAACATGGCAGGATCTGATCAGTAATATTTTAAAATAAGTTCATGAAGCACAGAGCATTTATTAATTTAGGTATGTTTACAAGCCTTAAATTTTACGCCGTTTGGCTTGCTCTCTCTCTCAGGGGTGGGGATGGATCTGTTCTTAACTCAATTTTTCTATTTGTAAAAACTTGATTGCTTTGTATGGATTGCAATAAAATTAATAAATAATAAAAAAAAAAAAAAGAAAGCATCTTAACATTATCAATCAATGGTCTGATTGGTTAGTTCATATGCAAATGTCCATGAGTATAGCATCCTGGAAGTACCCATATCACTTAGTTGTGTGAAATTTAAAGTATAACTTTTCAAAATAATAAAACATTGCCATTCCCATAAATAGTGAAAAATTAACCCCTGCTTCTTGGCAAATCACAGAATTCATCTTGCAAAATTCATTCTCTATCTGGGACAGCTGTTTACTCTTAACCTGCAGATGTCAAGTCATTGTTTAACAAGGTAGTACCATGATCTCAGACTTAGTGGTGCTGCTTCTAATTCTGAGCACACTACACTAAATACTGTATTAAACTACAGTTTGATGATCTGTAAACAGCTTGCCCACATGTCTGCAAAATGATTTTCCTCTAAACATTAGCATCACACTAATTTGCTGTTTCTTAAAATATCAGCAGAGACAATTTCAATAAATTAATAAACCAGAATCCTCATTGTTCCTCCTGTATCAAACAGTTTGAGTATCAGCTAAAGTCTCCATTGTATTATCCATGTAAGGCTTTTCCAAGTAGGCCAAGGAGAATGGCCCCTTATTATCTAGATCATAAAATCCCTTGTCCACTTATGTAAAAATGAGGACTGCCATCTTACAATTTTGAGGTTGTGCACCCTCCAATGCAATACTGGAGTGGCATGTTAAATATCACACCACTAATACAATTTTATATGACTTTCAATATATCTGGTTGTAACAGATCCTGCAAAACGACCACATGACCATTTAAAGCCAATGCAATGGCTCTATCCACAGAAACTGATTCAACCCTACAAGATGGTTCTCTCATTAAGAGCCTCTGACTAAAATCTGTGCTTCTCTAAATGAAGAAAATCAAGAGGAAATGGTTAGAAACGCCCCAATGCCTGTCATGAGATGTGTATTTAGCACTGTCTACTGGAGGAAATATCAGGAGACACTTGAGTCATTATAGCTCTTGTGGGGTTTGGAAGTTCCTAGGAAATTGCCGGAAGTAACAAGATTTTTGCAAGTTACAGGGTGCCCTGCTCATCTAACTCTGTATATTACCTCTATGACAGGACAATCACATGGCAGTAAGAAATTGAGTGAAAATGAATAGAGATATTTATAATACTTTTCTCCTGGAAAGATTCATGTGACATTTCTTTAGAAATTGCACTGAACCTCTAATGTTTAAAAAATGGTCAATTTCTGCCACCTAATGGATTACGAAAAGATTACAGAAAGATTAAAAGATTCATGTAATATCAACTGAGCTCTGTATTTTGCAACATGAGGCTCACTTTGATGATTGAAAAGTATTTTGTATAAACATAATTAAATAATGCACATAAGTATATATGATGGTTTTTCTTTTATAATTCACTATAATAATTATTACATTAAATATGTAAAAAAAACCTTAAGACTTCTTCCAAGGGATCTTTAATTTAGTTTCTGAAACTAACTTCTTAAAACATTTGTATTGTATTTTTTGCTCATGAAGCTTTCTGCACTTTTTTGAAGGAGTATTGATGTTAATTAGTTGACTTTTTTATCTTACAGACATCTATAAGGATAGCTTAGCTGTCTTTACTATATGTTTGAAAAAATAAATAAATGCATGTACCCTAGTGGAATGAATGGTTCTCACATCAATTACATGATTTAAGTATTATGAAATGTAAAGTGCCAGAAGCAAAAAAACTCTTCTTGAACAATCAATACTTTAATAATTCATCCTTCCATTTGTAAGAGTAAATTTATATGGATTAATCATGTAGCTTAAATAAAAACTGTGTCAGGGATGCCAGGGGCCATGACCCGGCCGGGACGCCAGGAGGGACCGGAAGAGGGTCAGAGCCCTGCCTGGACCACGTGGGGTTTGCCTTCCGGGTTGCTTTGGGGGCCACGGGTCGAGGGCATGGAAGCCCTTCCCTGTAGGGGCCCGTGGTCACCGCCAGGAGGCGCCCCAATGCCTTGGGGACTTGTTTCCCCAGCACTCCCGCCACACCAGGAAGTGCTGGGGAAGATTGTGACGGCGCCCGGAGAGCAGCCGGAGGACAGCCGGCACTTCCGCCACGCGGGCGTGGCCAGAAGATTGCCGGGAACACCTGGGGCTCATCCGGGTCCTCCATAAAAGGGGCCGTCTCCATTCATTCGGGCTGGAGTCGGGTGGAAGTAGGACGAAGCAAGAGGAGTGTGGAGGCGGCCCGAAGAAAGGCATTGTGGCCAGGACTTTGAGTGTTTGGGGTACTGTGCACTGTTTGAACGGGGTCTTTGTGACCATTGTTTGGGTCTGAGTGACCAATTAATTGTAAATAATTTGTATAATAAACGTGTGGTGGTTTGATAACAACATGTCCGCCTGTCTGTGCCCGGGTGCCGTTCACATCTGGCGTAGCCGGCAGGATGCTCCGCCTGTTCCAAGGCGGGGACCTGTTATCAAAAAATTTGTTGTGGACGGCCCGGCGCAGGGGACCCTACCCACGCACGCTGGGCTGCGTGCACACAGCCCCGCTGGGTAAAGGAACCCCACGGACCGCCAGGGGTCCGCAGGAGGGCCGTTATTCCCTGATGCGGGCGGGCGGCGTGCATTGGAGGAGTGCAGCGGGCTCCCACGATCGCGCCATTGCTGGAGGCGCCCGGGACGGCATGGCGTCCAGAGAGGCCACGCCGAGGACGTTTCCTCGGTTAGACAGGACCTGGGAGGTGAGTTCCCCGCCTATCGGCAGCCGGCCCTTGGGGCCGGGCGTGTGTTTTGTTTTCCAGGCAGGGACCTCCGGATCCGCGTCAGTGGCGGGCGATGCTGGTTTGCGGGGCTCCGGTAGGGCGGCGGCAGCCGCGAGGGCTGCGGAGGAAGAGACGCTGCAGCTCGAAGGTGCTGGGAACAACAAGGCTGCCGGCAAACGCGTCGCCGCCGCAGAAGGGGAGCCAAGATGGCGCGACCAGAAGTCCTCCCCTGACAGGCACGCGATTGGACGGTGTGTCTTGTGTGCCCGCCGATGACTGCAGAGAGGCGGGACCAAGGAATGTCCATCACGGGCAGGGGGGAGACCCGATTGGGCCGGAGGAAAGGCCCACAGGAAGTGGCGGCGTCGGAGGCTGACAGACAGGTAGGCTCAGGCGTCGGTTAACTTCCTGTCTTTGCCGGCTGCTCTGGCGGAGCTGGGGGTGTCTCTTCAGCCCACCGAGCAGCGTGTGTTACAGATGCTATGTGCCCTCCGGGCTGAGGTGCTGGAACTGGAGAGGAAGGCGCTCGCGGCGCTGAGAACGTTCAATCAACAACGGGACGGCGCGACGCTGGAATCTCCAGCCGGAGAGGTACAGCGGAGACGGTGAGTACAGCCGACTCCGTAAAGCATACGGGAGGGTCTGCTGAAAAAGGCTGTGATGATAACGATCAGTTCCGAGTAAGCAGCCCTCCGACAGGAGTCTTGGCGCCGCTGGCTGTATCTTGGCTGGCGAGGGGGGAGTCCGAGAGGACGCTGAATGGACACGGGCTGCTAAGTGCCCCGGGTCCTAGCGCCCTCCGCCCCGAGTCGGCTGCGGTCTTGCGCCCCGCACTATAGGGACGCAGACGGGACAGAGGCCTTTTATTCCATAAGGAGTCTCAAACCGTCATGGCGTCCCAGAGTGAACGGAGGAATAAAGGGCTGGGTGCCGATTCCTCCAATATGGTGAGCAGCGTTGCTGGGTGCAGCGTGCTGGCTGGCTGCCCTCTGGGAGAGCAGAGGGAATCCCTGAGGCCGGCGGAGAGAGCAGGCAGTGCCGACGGCTCCATCATCGAGAGGGACACGGAAGCCGCGGAGAGGGTGCCGATCAGGCAAGTGCCGGGGCGATTGGAGGGGGGAACGCTGCCCGTGCGTGGCCCGAGCTGGGTGCTTTGGCAGCGGTTCTGCCCCTGTGTTCTCTTTTGTAGGGACGGACCCCGGGCGAGCTGAAGGAGCCCTTCGTGGTGGAACAGCCCTCTGATGTCGGGCCGTCTGTGGAATGATCTCTCTGCGGTGTGCAGGTGCGCTCACAGCTGGAGGAGCCTACGGGGAACGAGTGGCTCGGAACAAAGGCGTGGAGGTCTCGGAGGGGTGCCGACCGAGGAGGCCCGGGGTGCGGTAAAGGGGAGCACAACCTGTGCGAGGCACAGGGATGCACCATGGGTTGGTGCTCAGATTGTGTCTCCGCCCCTGGCCCTGCTAGGAGTGCGGGGCGGACCCGGCTATCCTCGAGTGGGACCCGTTTGGGGCTCTGCTGCCCTCGGGGCGGGTTGCTCTTACCACGCAGTGGTCTTCGCTGGCTGTGGGGCACTGTCAGGGATGCCAGGGGCCATGACCCGCCGGGGCGCCAGGAGGGACCGGAAGAGGGTCAGAGCCCTGCCTGGACCACGTGGGGTTTGCCTTCCGGGTTGCTTTGGGGGCCACGGGTCGAGGGCATGGAAGCCCTTCCCTGTAGGGGCCCGTGGTCACCGCCAGGAGGCGCCCCAATGCCTTGGGGACTTGTTTCCCCAGCACTCCCGCCACACCAGGAAGTGCTGGGGGGAAGATTTGTGACGGCGCACGGAGAGCAGCCGGGAGGACAGCCGGCACTTCCGCCACACGCGGGCGTGGCCAGAAGATTGCCGGGAACACCTGGGGCTCATCCGGGTCCTCCATAAAAGGGGCCGTCTCCATTCATTCGGGGCTGGAGTCGGGTGGAAGTAGGATGAAGCAAGAGGAGTGTGGAGGCGGCCCGAAGAAAGGCATTGTGGCCAGGACTTTGAGTGTTTGGGGTACTGTGCACTGTTTGAACGGGGTCTTTGTGACCATTGTTTGGGTCTGAGTGACCAATTAATTGTAAATAATTTGTATAATAAACGTGTGGTGGTTTGATAACAACATGTCCGCCTGTCTGTGCCCGGGTGCCGTTCACAACTGCTTAAACATAACATCTCTAAGATGATTTTTCAAATACAGAATGAAAATCTCTGAGATGTGAGAAGTTCTACTATTGTTACTTTATTTTAATTTCTTACAGTCAGATTTGAAATAATAATAATAATGTTTTACACAGTATGAAAATCTTTTATTTTGTGTAACCCATAAGCTATTTGGTGCATCAACAAAATATATTTTTTAAAAGTAAGGACCGACAAACAAGCTTAAAACAAAAATGATTACAAAATAACACCTTACAGTTTACAAAACATAAATAACTAAATAAATAAACCACATAAATAAACTAAAAACAAATACTTCTATATTCATGCAAGACCAGTCCCAATCATCAATGCATATAATTTGACATCATTAGTAACACTCCTGTGTTCTTTCAATATAGATGTTATAAAAAAAAAAAAGTCATACTAAAAGAAACTGTATGCCCAGTCAGAATGTATTCACAAGGTTACTACTGGTGCCGGTCATAAAATTAGAATATCATGACAAAGTTGATTTCAGCAATTCCATTCAAAAAGTGAAACTTGTATATTAGATTCATTCATTACACACAGACTGATGTATTCAAATGTTTATTTCTTTTCATTTTGATGATTATAACTGACAACTAATGAAAGTCCCAAATTCAGTATCTCAGAAAATTAGAATATTGTGAAAAGGTTCAATATTGAAGACACCTGGGGCCTCATGTATAACGCCGTGCGTAGAACTCGCACTATAACATGGCGTAAGCACAAAAGCCGAAATGTGTTTACGCACAGAAAAATCCAGATGCAGGAATCTGTCGCGTACTCCAACTTCCACGTTCTTCCGTTACATAAATCCCGATCAGCGTGAAAACTAGCGCTTCGTGCATGCGCATTATGTAACGCCCAAATCCTCCCAGAATTACGCCTATTTGAATATGCAAATCAATATAAATCGCCCTTAAGCGCAGCCTTCTGTGAAAAGACAATGGGAAAAGCACGGGGAAAATATAAGAATTTCAGCGAATACCAAGTGGAGGCAAAGGAAAAACATACTATTTGTTCAAATAAACCGTGGTGTAATCAACAAAATGAATTTGATCGAGTGACATAGCGTGTTGGAGAAACTTGAAAGCTCACATTCACAAAATCGCACAGTGCCGGAAATAAAAAAGAAGTCACATATCAAAGTTGCCGTGA
This sequence comes from Polypterus senegalus, assembly GCF_016835505.1. Lineage (NCBI taxonomy): Eukaryota > Metazoa > Chordata > Cladistia > Polypteriformes > Polypteridae > Polypterus > Polypterus senegalus. The sequence goes on along the minus strand of NC_053160.1, from coordinate 124,811,799 downwards.
AAAGAAGAGTTGTAAGCCCACTGTCTGAGTGTCATATGAAAGTTTATTAGGGTACAGAGAAAAAGGCACGGTGGGGAAAAAGCACGAAATGTCAACTTCAATCTCGACATTTCCACTTTAATCACGTAGTTTATTTTGTCATTTAGTAGAACATTATAAACTTCATCTTAAAATCGTTTAATTAACCAGTTTCTCAAATCACATCGTAATTAAAGTAGCACGTTAAATGCTTTGTTTTGTATTTGATCTTCTACTGTATGTGATCTATGTGTGTGAATCACTACTTGCTTCTTAAACTGGCTCTCTTCCTCCAACTGGACACAGAGTCCATTACATTTGTGATATTACAGCTCTCTGAATAACTAAAATACTGAGATGTATCGTGATGTCATTTTCATGATGATAGGAGCTAAAGCACATTATTAAACATGTGTTTCATGAGCCTCGTGCTCATGACAAGCATTTATCTTTTGTCGAAATTTGTAGCTGCGTTTTTAGCTGTGTTGTTATTTTCTCTTTCTGTTTTATATTCAATATATATTGGTAGCGCCCAAGAGTCCTTGCTTTTCTTTCCCCAAGTAACCGATCGCCATACAATCAGCTCTGTAATAGGCGTTAAGCCATCTGTAAGCTTAGCGCCGATTCTTCAAAACGTTTAAAGAACATTGAAATATCTTAGTAGTACATGTTTAATTATTCTATCCTTCACGACACTCCCAGTGAAGAATATAGATTATTTAAATGAAGTTAAAGTTTTATGTGTATAATTTAACAAACATATTTTGCTGCATTTCACCTTAAAAATGATATGTCATCATATGTAAATCGCGCTTTATAAAGTGGCCCAGGTTGTGAGATATTATAACTGTAGTGCAAGTTTACAGTGGGGTGATTGTACTTATAAGTACAAACAGTTCTACAAGGAGCAATTGATTGAGTGCATTTAAAGTTCTTGGGATTAAACTGTTTCTGAACCGCGAGGTCTGTACAGGAAAGGCTTTAAAACATTTTGCAGTGGCTGAGACAGCGTGTCCTTAAAGCTGTATACCGATAATTCTCTTTCCGATCAGCTGCTGCTGTGATTCACACTCAGATACAGTGATATAAATACTCGAGTGTGCAGTGAGAGTAATATGGAAAAAGATGATCCGCTGTGGCAACTCCTAACGGGAGGAGCTGAAAGAAGAAGAAGAAGAAGAAGTGAGAGTAACAACACTAAAGCAGTTATGGTATTTGGAATACTATGGCTGTTCCCTGGACCATTATATTGTTACAAGTTAATTACAATCAGATGCGTTACACCAATAAACAATATGCGGTTAGTTTCTGTGTATTTATAAAGCCGCGTCATGAAAATAATGAGTAATCACACAAGAACAGTAGCACTGCTTTGACGCTGGGTGCGCCAGTTTGCAAAACCGGCGGAGAACTTGCGTGCGACAAGCATGAGGTACCGTGGAAAAGTGCGTGGCTTTACGCCAAGTGTAGGTTTTATACATCGCGATTTGAACGTGGAAAAGTTCTTACGCAACATTTCTGTGCGTACGCACCGTTTTATACATGAGGCCCCTGGTGCCACACTCTAATCAGCTAATTAACTCAAAACACCTGCAAAAGCCTTTAAATGATCTCTGAGTCTAGTTCTGTAGGCTACACAATCCTGGGGAAGACTGGTGACTTGACAGATGTCCAAAAGACGACCACTGACACCTTGCACAAGGAGGGCAAGACACAAAAGGTCATTGCTAAAGAGGCTGGCTGTTCACAGAGCTCTGTGTCCAAGCACATTAATAGACAGGCGAAGGGAAGGACAAGATGTGGTAGAAAAAAGTGTACAAGCAATAGGGATAACCGCACCCTGGAGAGGATTGTGAAACAAAACCCATTCAAAACTGTGGGGGAGATTCACAAAGAGTGGACTGCAGCTGGAGTCAGTGCTTCAAGAACCACCACGCACAGACGTATGCAAGACATGGCTTTCAGCTGTCGCATTCCTTGTGTCAAGCCACTCTTGAACAAAAGACAGCGTCAGAAGCGTCTCGCCTGGACTAAAGACAAAACTGCTGCTGAGTGGTCCAAAGTTATGTTCTCTGATGGAAGTAAATTTTGCTTTTCCTTTGGAAATCAAGGTCCCAGAGTCTGGAGGAAGAGAGGAGAGGCACAGAATCTACGTTGCTTGAGGTCTGGTGTAAAGTTTCCACAGTCAGTGATGGTTTGGGGTGCCATGTCATCTGCTGGTGTTGGTCCATTGTGTTTTCCGAGGTCAAAGGTCAACGCAGCTATCTACCAGGATGTTTTATAGCACTTCATGCTTCCTGCTGCTGATGAACTTTATGGAGATGCAGAATTCATTTTCCAACAGGACCTGGCACCTGCACAAAGTGACAAAACTACCAGTACCAGGTTTAAGGACCATGGAATCCCTGTTCTTGATTGGCCAGCAAACTCGCCTAACCTTAACCCCATAGAAAATCTATGGGGTATTGTGAAGAGGAAGATGCAATACGTCAGACCCAACAATTCAGAAGAGCTGAAGGCCACTATCAGAGCAACATGGGCTCTCATAACACCTGAGCAGTGCCACAGACTGGTCGACTCCATGCCACGCCGCACTGCTGCAGTAATCCAGGCCTAAGGAGCCCCAACTAAATATTGAGTGCTGTACATGCTCATACTTTTCATGTTCATACCTTTCAGTTGGCCAACATTTCTAAAAATTATTTTTTTACATTGGTCTTAATTGACATTCTAAGTTTCCGAGATACTGAATTTGGGACTTTCATTAGTTGTCAGATATAATCATCAAAATTAAAAGAAATAAACATTTGAAATACATCAGTCTGTGTGTAATGAATGAATCTAATTTACAAGTTTCACTTTTTGAATGGAATTACGGAAATAAATCAACTTTGTCATGATATTCTAATTTTATGACCGGCACCTGTATGTGTTACTACAACCACTGTGATAGAGGGTATGAACCACAGGTTTCCATCACCCACCTCATGGACACACAGTCCTGGCAAAACCCCACCTACATTTACCTTTAATACCCCAAAATGAATTTACATATGTAATGGAACATTTTATCCTAGTCAATTCTTTCTCCAATATGTAGCCAAGAATACTGTTTGCTTTGTTTCAAACTCTAGTCTTACAAGAATAAAGTTATCATACTATATGATCACTAAGAATTCAAATGGAAAAGCACAACTAAAAAAATTATACAGAAAATTAAAATGATGCTATATTTTTCAGAAAATATATTCTGGCATTAGTCAGTGACCCCCAGGAAAAACTGGATGACAACTGAGAATAGCTTAGTGACTACTGGAGAGACAGCTAACAGCACAAAAAACTGGCAATGGGGTCAGGAATTGGCTGACTACCTAGACTGCACCTTCTGTGAGGGACAGCTCTTATAAGCTACATAAAATTCTTCAAATATATACCCCCAGGGGATCCCGAGAAGGGGGAGAATGAGCACCCCACTCATACAGACCAAGGGACAATGACCAATGCATACGGACATTCAATCATGAGCTCGAGATGCATCTGCTGTAAGGTTTGCAAAAATCCCTGTGGTCTTAAGATCCATCTGGCAAAGAAGAGATGCATGGAGTAGGAGAGAGATGCATACCGCAAAGGTACAACTCCTGGTAAAGCGCAGGAAGAGCCCGGCCCGGAGTCACTCACAGAGCCCAGAACCTCCAGGCACCAGAAACTCATTTTCCATGCTTTATAAACAATGACCCAAGGGTTAAGTGGCCCCCAGCCAGCAAGCAGAGTCAGTGGGTACAGTTCGACAAGGATGTAGTACAAATCATCACAGCTACAGTTAAAGGAGATGCTAATAGTCGGCTCCAGGCAATGTCAGCAGTTACTGTCTGCTATGCTCTGGAGAGGTTTGGACCAGAGGTGGAAAACACCCCAGTTCCCTACACTATGAATCACAGAACAATGATGATCCATCAGTTGCAACAGGAGCTTACGACCCTGACAAGGCAGTATAAGAGTGTGGAAGAGGGAGAGGAGGCCCCATTGGCTTATCTCTGGCACATTTTTAGGAAGAAACTAATGTCGCTATGCAGGGCAGAGTGGCACATAAGGAGAGGTGGAGGGAAAGCTAGAAAGTGTGCAGCTTTTATTGCTAATCATTTTAGGATCACTAGAGAACTGCTAGGTAGTAAATGCAGTGGTGTACTCAGGTGTTCCAAAGATGAGCTGGATGACTTCCTCCACCAAAATCTGAATGACCCAGTGAGAGAAGAGGAGCTTGGACAGCAGAGGACACTCAGATTTACCAGCTCCTGATGTGGAGTTTGATATGAGGGAACACAGCTCGAAGGAAATGAAGGAGGTAGTTAGGACTGCCGGAGCAAACTCTGCTCCAGGACTTAGCAGAGTACCTTATATAGTGTACAAGTATTGCCCAGAATTACTCAGAGCTCTATGGAAAATTCTGAGGATCATTTGGCGCAGGGAGGAGAATCGCAAAGCAGTGGAGATATGCAGAGGAAATATGGATTCCAAAAGAGGAAGACTAAAACAGATTGGGCAATTTAGATCTACCTCATTCCTTAGTGACGAAGGAAAAATATTCTTCAGCATACCTCTCCCGTCACTTGACAAATGTCCTCCTCAGAAACAACTACAGTAGACCCCTGCAAAGACGTGGTTCAGGGTTCGCGGCCTCAGTTGTTTGCGGATTTTTCCTTAGAACTTAACTAATAATTGTTAGCTGAAACCGCAAATATCCTTCGCAATTTTTTATGGCTTTTCATGGCAATACTGCACTGTAGAGAGAACAGGAAGCAACCGTAGAGGAAAACACGGCTTGGGATGGTGAAAGTAGCCAATCCAAGAGCATTGTACTCATCTACAATTTGAAACTGCAACTCCCAGCAGTACCTGCAGTGGCACCGGTTGGTCTTCTGCTGAGGGTGCAGGGGCTGTTTGGGTCAAAGGATGTCAGCACAGCTTTTAAAAAGGGGGCCAGTGACCAAAAGAAAAAAAAAAAGTTTTTGTAATTTGTGTTTCAAGTTCCTGTCTCTCTGCATGCCTTCTGTTGGGCTACCTGTACTTATTCGTTTTGTCCTGGATCGTTTTGTGGTTGGGGTCTGGATCGTCTGCCTGTGTACATGAGGACTGTAAGTGGATTCATTGCTATCCTGCGAAGAAAGGAGCGCTCCTGAACCAGTCCACCCGTCTTCACCATTTCAGGAACTACCGGTAGGACTATCTTTACATTCCCATTCAACAAGTGGATCTCTGGACTATCTATCTTCATCATTACATTTTATCCGTTGCCGTTTTTCATGGACTTTACTGTGTGTGGTTTTTTTTGGTGCTTTGTTGTATTTAATGTATAATCGGCGTAAGGGGAACAGGGGTGGTATCATTATTTTCATTTGAATCTCCACCATAAAAATAAATAAATCACCGTCTTCTCAATAGTGTGAATCTTAGCAGCACCGGACTGCTACAGCGTTATTCATTTCTCCTTGCTGCTTATTGACTGCTGCCCTGTAACGCATCTCTAGCTGAGAGTTCTAGTATTTTCTGTTTTGTTCTTCTTAATCCTTAAACCGTCGCAAACAGCTATAGTCGTTTCCCAGTTTCACTTGCCAGCACGTAGGAGCAGATTATATTCAGCGACGTACATTCATTGAGTGCCGCAACCGGCTATTGTCGGTCCCCAGTGCAATTTACCAGCACGCCAGATCTGATCAGTCAGTGCTGAACATTCGTTGAGCAGCCAGCTCATGACCACTGCCGGCCCCTGCAACACTGCAGCCTTACATTCTCTGGGATTGAACTGCTGCACTAGACTAGCCTGCCTGTGTCAGCACTTATCTCTGTGTGCTGCATGCAGCCAGTTCAAGCACAGTTGGCTCTGTGATTTACTGAATTTCACCAATGGCGTCAGTTGCCATTGTACATATTGTTCCAGTAGTTTTTTTAAATAGTTTTTACAGTTCATTGGCAGTGTGTAAAATGATCAGTGTTGCAGTAATTGTGATGCTCTTTGCATGGAATAAAAAAAATGTGTCCCATTAAAATTTCACTTTTTCTTTGTGAATTGTGACATTTACTTAAAGTGCAGCAAAAAAGTATTTGGCGTCCAGGGATGCATTGGCCCCACGTATGTGGCAGTTTAAGAGTTAAAGCCCCAAGATGCTGTCGAAACGCCCTGTACCTTCTAAGGCTCCTACTGCAGGTGACAGTACAATACTGTACAGTACAGTACATGGGTTTACCGTTACATTCTTTTTTTTAGGTAATGTATTAAGCTGAGGTTGAAATGAAATTAAAATACATTCTTTTTTTTTTAGGTAATGTATTAAGCTGAGGTTGAAATGAAATTAAAGTGTTTTGGGGACATACAGTATTTAGGGTTTAAACAATAAAAATAGGCATTTCTTTACCACATCCATAATTCACAGTTTTTCACAATTTGCGGGTACTCTATGAACATAACCCCTGCGAATTTCAAAGGTGTACTGTATATTGATATATCGGTTCAGAAAGGTGGAATTCCAGGCATCCCAAGCTGCCTAGAACATACTGGTGTGATAACACATCTCATCAGAGAGGCATGGGAGGTGACAGAAGACCTAGTTTTAGTGTAATTTTGCTGATGCATATGGCTCTATATAATATAAGCTGGTAGAATTGGCATTAGACCATCATCATGTCCCTAGGAAAATTAAAGATCTCACCAAAGATTATAATGGCAATTTTTGGATGAGGGTCACCTCTGAAACTACTGGTTAGAAAAGGGTATCATCACATGTTGTACAATTTCAGCTACCCTGTTCACCCTGACCATGAATATGGTAGTGAAAGCAATGGAGGTAGAATGCAGAGGACCCCAGACAGATTCTGGTGTGCAGCAACCCCCTACAAGAGCCTTCATTGACAACCTCACGGTTACAATAACTTCAGTCTCAGGCTGTAGATGGATCCTGAGGGGCCTTGAAAAGCTTTCCTCATGGGCAAGTATGAGCTTTAAGCCAACCAAGTCCCATTCCCTCATCCTAAAGAAGGGCAGAGTTACAGATACGTTCTGCTTTGTCTTAGATGGCATTACCATTCCAACAATCACTTAGAGGCCAGTCAAGAACCAGGGAAAAGTCTTTGACTGTAATCTCAATGACACAACTGCCATCAAGATAACTATCAGGGAGCTTGAGGCCTGGCTAACAAAGATGGATAAGTCAGTCTGTCTGGTAGATTTAAAGTCTGGATATAGCAGCATGGCATCCTACCCCGCATCTTTTGGCCTCATTTGGTACATGAGGTGCCAATTACAACAACTGAAACTTTGGAGAGAAAGATCAGTAGCTTAGCTGGTTATGATTGCCATGGTGTCTAAGCATGAGCATGAGCCTTGTATGCGAAGAATGACATGCTGCAGCTGTCTTTCAGTAACTTTTCTGAGGAATTCATAGTCTCTCGCTCAAGGGAAGTAAGGCAGTACCAGAACTCCAGAGATCCCAAGGTTTCAAAAGCAGGCATAGAGGTCAAGACCAGCAGGAAATGGAAGGCCCACAAACAGCTAGAATTGGCAGAATCTCTGTTGAAGCATAGGGCAGTTCTCCAAGGCCTCAGTATGAGTAATACCAGGGTAAAGGAAAGCAGCCACTCATCCAGGAAAAAAATGAGAGCAGGAATGGAAGAGACACGCATAAGTAGAATGATGGGGATGAGGCAGGTGGAGGTCTGGACTAGGTGGGAGAGTGTACTAAAGCGAAAAGTCACCTGGTCTGACATCTGGCAGGCCGAGCCCCAGCGCATAAAATTTCTGATCCAGGCAGTGTATAATGTCTTACCAAGTCCAGCAAACTTTCATACCTGGGGCAAGAGCGAGACACCGACTTCTCTTTATGCTCAGGAAAGGGGTCGTTAGAACACATACTCGGCAGCTGCCCAAAAGAACAATGAATCGGTCGCTATTGTTGGCGACATGACCAGTTGATAAGAACAGTTACAAATACTGTTTTCTCGGCCATCCTTGCCAGTAAGCATCACTGCCCACCAAGCAGGAACATCATCTTTGTGAGGGAGGGCAGGTGAACAGCAACATACTGTATAAACCCCAAATTACAGGCAGGCTTGCTCCACCCTGCGCAAGACTGAAAGATAATGGTAGACCTAGGTAAACAACTTTTAAGTTCCCAGCGCAAAAATAATAAAATAATATCATGATGACTAGACATAGTTGTACTGTCAGAAGCAACAAAACAACTAGTGATTATAGAACTCGCTGTTCCCTGGGAAGATTGTATAGTGGAATCATGCAGGAGGAAGTATGCCAAGTACAAGGACAAGGATGGTAAGTTCGTTGCCTACAAGTGGAAGTGGGTTGTAGGGGCTTTGCTGGCTGCTCACTCTGGAAAGCCTTCATTCTGCTAGGCATGACAGGGGTTGAAGAAAAAAAGAACAATCAGAGCCATCACAGAAACCGCAGAAAGATCCTCAAGATCACTCTGGATAAAGAGGAGCAATCCATGAACTAGAGCTACTGGGACGCAAGTCGTGGACTGATCATCCCTGGCTAGGTCATCTGGGTGAAGGTGTCTGATGTTGTGAGACCCTAAACACTCAATGACCCCAGGATACATCACTGTGTTCTGGTGCATCTGCAGGATGTTTTTTGACACAAACTATACAGACTGTTAAGCTGTATAGGGGGAAAAATGTAATACAAAAACATAGGGGAACTCGATTGAAAAGAGAAGCCTGAATTTTCCTCTACTGAGTGACTGCAATGATAATGTAAATTAATGAACAGACTGCTTCCTAGTTTCAAGCTTGAAATAAACTACTTGTCACTACTCAGACCTGGGGTACTACAATAGGATTTGTAACAGTACATGCAGAGTACCTGGCACTTTCAACAGATTATTTAAAATAACCATGGTATGTTTGTGCTTATATAAAGACATGGTCAATTTTGTTGGCATCCTTACAGCTGATTAGGAAAAGTGCTGTATGCCAACTTATAAGTGAAAACTAGCTGTCCCGGGTAAACCTGCATGCCTTTGATATGTCATTGAGTAAAGCAAAGCAAGTGTGAAAAGACATAAAGTCCTGCTTATTCTACAAAGATATTCTAAAATGGCCTGGACACATTTGTTGAAAACCCTAGAAAAGATTGTAAATACTGTAACTGAATTAGAGTGACTTTTCAAACTAGCTGTTTTACTTTAGTATCACACATGTCTCCATTGTGCAATCAGTCATTCAGCCTATTTAGATAAATAAGTAGGCACTTTACTGTTTAGTATCTTCATGTGTCCCATATGGAATATGGATCAGAGAACCCAAAGGACAGAGATCATATCAGCTTTATGCCCACAGAAAAAATGAAGCCTCCAAAGTTTTTTCAAAGCATTTTTAGAGTGCAAACCATCACTTCTTGAACTTTAATGCTATACAATTGCTCTCAATGCACCACACACAAAAGCAAATGAGCACTATGGCTATTCTTCTGATGTGACTTTGAAAGTTACAGGATTACTATCTGTAAAGTTTAAGCAAAGATGTTTGTCATGACTAATTTGGCAAAACAGTTGAGGGTGGGTACATCATTTTGTGAAGCACACAAAACTTTTTCTCTGTTCATGTGCTCTCATACAGATGGTTGATTTGAGTTCAGAAATGCAAGTCAGACAATTTAGACAAAGTAAAGCTACCGGAATTTTCTGAGTTGTGACGTGACACTGACCTTTAACCTTATTAAATTGTTTAAAATAAAATGTATAACCTGGTCAGCCCAAAATGAAACTTTTTGGTCAAATTGCATTTGGAGAGAAGTGATACACATTTAATACTTTGCAATTAATTTCAACAAAAATGCTGTTTATCTTTATTTGCCTTTTTTTGCAGACCAAGTAACAAATCAAAAGTGACCTCACGTTTCCCTGAGTAGTCTAACAGGTAACCTAACGTGAATGCACTCTGATTAAACTCAGAGCTCTGAACAGATCAGAGAGCATGTGAAAGCAGCATTGCAAAAACGTGTTGAAAGCAGTAAAATGCAAAGGAACCAAAGCTGTCTCAGACACAAATAATAGCACTGTTTAAAAGGATTCAGAAATATGACTAGGGCAGCAAAAAGACAAATTCTGTTACTAATGCCACAATTTCCGACCTCCGATTTGGAAAACTCGAAGAAAATGTAACCCAAACTTAGAATTACATCTCACAAACTATGGCCTGGTCTCTCAAGTCAGTAAGTAAAGTAATGCTTTATCTGTTTTATTTGTTTATTAGAAGAAGTTAATTGAAATGAATCACCTTAATCCATAATACTGAATATTAAGAAGGTACATGTTAATATTTCAAGAAAGAACAGTAACGGACTAACTGATGTTAATTTGACATGCACCACTGTCCATTCATTGTGCTCAATGGTGCAGTTTTTAAACTGCAGCTTCCAGGCAGAAACAATACTATTTATGGTTGCCATGAGCATATTTTTTACACATGACAATGTACTTTTTGCACCTTTGTTATTTTTAGGTTTCTTCTTTGATCTGGACTACAAGAACTATTGGTTAAGGTTTGTTGCTGTTACACAAGCCAAATACCTGCTTTTATGGGGACATCTATGTTTGCTTTCCTACTTGAGTAGTACAAACACGGAGGTATCAAATGATGCAATTGTGACTTTTGACTTCCCAGCTCTGCTGTATAACGAACGCAGCATACTAAAAAAATATTGGAGTTCTGCATTTTAGACAATCAAACATTTTCTCACAATGAATGCCCCACTACCAACTCGTATTTAGAAAGGAGAAGACAAAAAAAAAACTGTTCATATGACAGTTCAAAAAAAAACAACACCCTACCTTACCCTCCTCAACCCACGCTCTAAAATAGTTTCTGTCCATAAAAGCATTTTCTGACCTTCAGTTGCAGGACTCATTCACACACAGTCTCATAATCACTCTCATCAGGCCAGTTTACAGTGGACTGCCATCTTAACTTACAGTAAACTTAAATAAAAAAGTAAAAGTAATGTCTAGAATGTGCAAAGAAAAATAGGACTACTTTGGGGAAAGCCCATGTAGACGGTGCCAAGAACTGGGTTTAAATCCATCTTTCAGGAAACATGAGACAGCTTGCAGCTGGAAGAAAAAATGAATTAAAAAAAAAAACCTAAATATGCACTGTGGCTGTTTGTCACAGACTGTGTGCTGTGATGCTGCTGTGTTTCGAAAGACTTCAAGATCAAGGTGAATAAGTTCATGAGAGAATTTTTACACTTATTTATCCGTGGTTTTGCAGATAGACTTTTGTAACTGCTGTTGGAAGTTAGGACTGCACCTTTAAGAGAGTGGCACATTAGGGGAAAGAGAAACTTTTTTTTAATGAGATCTGGTAGTTAAGTGTCATTTAATTTGTCTCTGTACAATATTAAATACAAGTCGCACTAAAAATGCATGAATGGAGGGTTGCATACATGTGTATACTTGTGGCAATACTTGTTCAGATACATCCGAGCTTGAAGAAGATGCTTTCTTTATAAAACTACAAAGCTGCAACCTAATATTTTGTACATTTCTGTATACAGAGTAATTGGAGTAAATTAAGTTATATCTGATCATTATTTTTAATTTATACGATTCGATTTAGATTCTTAAGGTCTCAAAATCAATCTTGTGAATCTCAATCCTGCTCAATTACTATATGTAGATTTTTGCTTATCTTGTTTTTGATGTCCATTCCTGTAGAACACGCTAATGCGAAGGTTGAATCTTTCTACAGAAAAAGCACTTTACTGCTTCACATGAAATGGTGTGTCCTCTTTAACTGAAATTCATGTCTTAGACACTTAAATCAGAGGTTTGTACTTACTACTGATTCAAACGTTGCGTTTGAAAAAAGGTGCACATGAGAAAAACAAAAAAATACATCTGGTTCACTTAAATTTCAACAGTAAAACCATTCCTTGTAAAAAGAAATAAACTAAGATCTTTTCAAAGGTTTCAATAGGACTATATACTTCAAGATGTGATACCATAATGCTTCAAACATAATGGTGCACATATACAAATTTTGTTTATCAAATACCTTGCAGCCACAATTCCATTGACCAGTCTCTCCGTTTCCTCAGACAATGATGATGGCAGCAGGATTTCCACAGGTTGCACTCGAAGGATGCGGCTCTCAAGCTCAGAGCGCGAAGCCAAGTCCTGAAAGCTGTCATACATAATATCTCCAGTGCTGGGTTGTACTGCCTGTCAAGCCACAAAAACCACAGAAGAAAAAGCACTGCATTAACCTCACGGACTGCATAAAGAACATTTGAAGGAGTCTTTGGATTGCTATTTTGTGATGAATGTTTTATAAAGAGTTCTTCCAATTTTTTCACACCTAAGGCCATGTCAAATTACACAATTTTTCTGGACAATTTTAAGTCGTAAACTTAATTTGCATAATCTAGGAGAATTGGAGGCAGCTGTCGCACACTCATGTAAAGCCAGTTCCATTGCATGACATATTCAGTGACTCTGTCCAAACAGTCTGTAACTTCTACCAATAAAAGAAAAAAGGTTTGATTTTTATTTTATAATTATAAATTATAATGCTAGTGATCCAAGAGTTTTATTCTCAACTATTAATCGTCTTCTAAACCCAGCTCAATGAAATGGAAGGCCCCGTTAACACTTCTAGTGAAAATTGCGAGGCTTTTGCTATATTTTTTAAACATAAAATAAATGATTAGAAATAATATAGTATATCCGCCTAAAGTTAATCTCATTGAACCCCAGCATGCCCTTTAGAGCGAGTTATATTTTTTCACTGTAGTAGATCCACCTGAACTACATAGATTAATTTCTCAGCTGAAACCCTCTACCTGCATCCTTGACCCAGTACCAACAGGCTTTTTCAAACAAGTCTCAGATGTCCTAATTGATAGTGTACGTTACATAGCAAATCATTACATACAGGGGTCTTCCCTGACTGTCTAAGGACTGCAGTTGTTAAACCCCTGCTCAAGAAAAATAATTTTGACCACTCTGTCCTCAAAAACTTCCTTTCTTAAGGGAGAAACATGCCTTTCTTAAGTAATGTTTTAGAAAAGTCCATTTTTAAGCAGCTATTGAAACCATAGCCCAGAGTACTCTTATAAATCGCCTTGCACGATGGGGTGACCTCTCTGCCAGTGTCATAAATTGATTTCAGTCTTATTTAACAGGTACAAAATTCTTTGTTAGTTGCAGTGATTGTACTTCGGAGGCCCATGTGGTGTACCACAAGGATCTATTCTGGGTCTGCTGTTTTTTTTTCAATCTACATGCTTCCATTAGGTCAGATTATCTCAGGTAGAACGCCCAATGGGTCTGGACGATCTTTTGGCCTTGGAACCCCTGTAGATATTTTTTTCTTGTAACTTTCTCCTTGATTTCTTGCAAAATACTTTGAGCCACACTGTTTGTATAAAAACGTGCTATATAAATAAATGTTGTTGATGTTACTGTGGTTATCTTAAGCCACAGCTGCATGCTCTATATAAGCGAAGGCTGAAAAGCAATTGGCACTCACCACGAAGTACAATGCATAATGCGGTGCTGCAAGGAATAAGGAGCACAAGCATTTTAGTCCTTGCAAAAAGAAGAAAGGCTCTTAGTTGAATGCCTTTTGTTTTATGTAGCAGGATAGGAAGGGAAAAAAAAAGGGACGAGATTGTGGCTGAACATGTCATACCTGTAAACTCTTTGCATTGGAACTGGCTCAAACTCTCTCCATCTGGCAGAATGTTATTGGCTGTCAGAAAAACAGGCAAGCATGCAATTATTTGGAAGTGTGAAACTGCTGTAAAGTCATAATGAAGTCATCTTATTTGACATGTCCAGTAATTCTTAGTAATGTCAAATGGTGACAAGACTACAGAAATCAACTTGGACATCCCCGATGACTAGAATTCATGTAATGTGACTTTGGCTTAATTCACAAACATTGAAAATGAATTGTTCATCTTCTTTTTAATGTAATTTATTTCCTCATCTCACCAAAGTTAACAGTCCATCACATTTATTTTTTACTATATTCCTTTTTCCATTTCTTACCACCAAGCCAATAACAGGTCCTTGCTTTTTGCATTTCTTTCCCTCCCAGTTCTCAGAGATACACAAAAGGCAACTGTTTGGAATGTCAACCACTGCATCCTGAGCATCATCTAGGTCTTCTATCTTCAGCAGAGGATTTACATCTACATGATTAATAAGGAAAGCATAGCAAAACTTAATCTAATTACTTGGAAGTACAATTCAAGTCTAGCACAGTTGCCTGTACAAAAAAAAAACAATGCATTGAAGCACAGAATGTAGTCTCATGTAGGGATACAGTAAGCATATTCTCAATATTCTTATTTCTTTTCCTAAAATTAAACTCTGCTGTACAATATATTATACATCATGGGCTTCACAGTACATTCCATCTTCCATTTTCTCAGTCCATCTTATCTAGGGTTGTGAAGAGCCTAGGTTATCTCTGAAACACTTGGTCAAAAACAGGAAGATAGGAAAAACACCAAAGAGGAGGGATTAGTCAGAATATGTTGATGCACATATACACAGGCACACTTATATTTAGACTGTGAATTAATCTCATTTAGTTGTCTTCAGAAAATGAGAAAACTCAAGGAACCTTATACACACACATTTAGAGAACATAAAACTACACAGAGAAGGTGATAAATATCAAAGAGCTAACCCCACAGAGTTTGCTTCCCTTTAGGTTAAATAAATATCACAAAAAACTTCAAGAACTTGTTGAATTTGGCAAACTGCATTGAACTCAATGATAAAGGAGAAAATTAACTAGTTTTGAGTGGGTTATATAAGTGCAATGGTTTTTTAAATCTCCCTGAGGGCTATAAAGTGTATGGCTTCTATGCTGGGCCATTATCGTGACCAAAAATGTGATCTGCACTGTGAGACAATCAGTGCTAATCGCTACATCACAATGTCTTAAACAACAGACGCCGCAGATGGAATGAATACCACAAGCAAAATATAGCAAAACTGTTCAGAAACTGGCAAGAAGTAAAAAATATTTAACTCATCGTGCTCATAGAGTTCCAATCTTGGTCCAAACATTGGCCATGTGAACCATGTATCATTCTGTATAGATGCTTCACAATTTTTTCTTCCATCAAGAAGAATAAAATGCTTTGTTAATACTAATAAATACTGCATTACTATTATTATCGTTTCACATGATCTGTGACGTCACGTGAGCCTGGGTGAGTCATGTGTGTGATGAGGAAAAAAATTTGTCTAAGAAGGGTGGCACAGTGAATTTCAAGGAACATATTCAACAAGTAAGGTCACTGGCAAACTCAGCATATTCGCTGTGTAAAACACTTTGACAAATTTTGCAATCAACACTAGTGATACGGTCAGAAATAGGACTCACATAATATGGTATACGAGTGTCCTAATGTAAGCATTTCTGCTAAAGTTTGTCTGCTCATTATCTGAGATAGAAAAAATTCCATATCATTAAAGTATTAGACAACCCACAGGTACGTCATTTAGGTACAGCATTTTTTAGTACAAAAATAGCAAACATAAAAATATACTTTTGGCTTAACTTATTATGTCAATCTTTTCCTTTACCAGTTCCACTTATTTTGGTTCTATTTAGCTCCTTATTACATTCAACTAAAAATGTCCTTTTTTTTGGTATTCTTTGCTGGGTGCCCCTGCTTCGTAACTTACTTGTGTCTGTTTTTTCTTTGTACATATCCAAGAATAAAATCTGTCTCCTACTTATTCAACTGAAACTTCACAACTTCTGTTTATTTTCCAAATTTAACATTCATCTATCTTCAAACTCATTAATCCACTACAAACTCAAGGCGGTCTGTCAGCACTGGATGCAAGGCAAGAACCAGTCCTGAAAAGGGGATAACTCCGATGCAGGATATATGATGTATACACACACACACCACTCACTTATACAGGGCCAGTGACAAATTAACCTATTGCAAGAAAAATACTTACTGTGTGAATTTTAAAATGCTTCAAACTGTGCCGGTATGTTATATTAAAACATTTAGAATCATTTGTATCAACACATCACAATAAAGATAACATCATATGACATTTTATCTTTTTAAGTTATTCACTGCTAATAATTTACATATAAGAAGTCATATTCAATAAACCACATACACACTCAAGACTTTTAATCTCTTTAACTATTTTGGGACCTTCAGATAATGTAAAGAATAGGGATATTTAAAGATTGTACCATTAATCTGTTCTCTGACTGGTGTAATTAAAATGCTTATTAGCTATGATATGTGACTCATGACTATTCTTTGTTTACAGAGTATGTTCTGTAACATCTAACCTGTCTAACTTTAACAGACTGAGGAAAATCCAATATGGAATAAGTAGTAATGAGGAAACCCTTTAAGTTGATTAATTAGTTTTAATGAAAAAGTAAAGTAGGAAGCATTTTTGTTTATTTAAAAGTAAAAACTAGGACTTGTTAAAAACTTGACTGATTATTTTAATAGTATGTTTTCAAGAAAACAACTTTCAGCTAAACATATACTTAAACCGAAGATTCTTAATTATCCATTAAATATAAAAAGATACCTTCTCCCACAAGTGTGGACTTTGTATAGAGAGCTGTTAGCTTCCTGCTGAAAAGTGCACTCTTATTTACTCCTGCTGCTTTCAGTGCTGTTGTCTCTGTCTGTTTCACCACTCCCACCTGGAAAATGAATTATGTTAATAGCTAAATAAAATGATAAATATCACTTTTTCTTTAATATTTTTACAAGAAAATTTTTTAACATATTTGTCAACATTGCTTTATGTACAAATGGGCTCCTGTGAAATCATGCTCAGGGTACTGAAGCAATGAAAATAGAAAAAAAAAATCAATAATAAATATGTATTTATGAATGATATTTCATGCATTATTTTGTGCACTGTTAGTAAAAATAACCTGTTATTTTCACTATGGCACTTTGCGAAAGGGCATGTTTATGAATGGCATTCTTCATTCTTAATTTTGGAACAAAACATATGATAACATTTAGGGGTTACCTCAATTAACATATCTTGATTTGAACTGGTTTAATGACTAAAACAATCCAATATATTATACATATATATTACTCTTATTATATATGTACTAGCTGATTACCCAGTGGATTCGCTCACTGAGTGCAAGGAAATAAAATAAAATGTAGTATTTATAAAATAAGTTATTAAGTAGTAAAACATTTTGATAAAAGAATTTGAATGATATATAAGAAGTGTATAAATTATTAAACAGTAAAACATTAACATTTAAGAAGTAAAGATACATTGAGTACTACTGCAGTGGTTTCGGGTAAACTACCTGCTTGACAACCTTGCACTACGTGCTTGTGATTAAAGAGAAAAATTATTCTGAGAAATGTGGATGCTGCCCTTCCGTGCTTAACGGGCAGAAGGTTCAAACAATTCCCAAGTCTAATACTTCACATGAAGAGGTTGGTACATCTTCTTAGATGTAAAACCTCCATCTTCTTAAAAGAATTCATCACAAAAGCAACCTTGACTGTTGCAGGGTTTTAGTGTCCCAAACTCACCTTAAGGGACAGTAAGTAGTCGTGCACCTCAATTTACGAAGAAAGTCACGCTTCAATGGTGCCAATTACACTCATTCGCAAAGATTTTCACTGTCCAAGGAGCCGACGGGGCACTTGAAGTGTCACAAACAGTGCGAGAAGAGAGGATGCTTCCTGAAACTGTGAAGCTGTCGACCTGGTGGAGCAGCCCAACATTCTGTGCCTCCCAGCGTCCACTTTGTTGTTATGACCACTCGCTGCTGAAGGAGGTCTCGTCTTCACATTGTTTACCGCCACAGTAAAAAAGTAGAAAGATGCAAAGCTGTTTTCTTCATCTCTTCTACTATCAAGTACTGTCAATTAAAAAAAAGTTACAATGCGGCAGTTTCCGCGACAGTCACTTGAACGAATAAATAAAACATCTCTGTCAGAGCGTGCCTGGCGGCGGACGGCTCAACACTGGAGTCCAGAGAGGAAGGCTGGGAGAGGGTGACGCAGGGCGCACTTCTATGGGATAGATCGGCATGTTTGTGTTTACTTCTTTTCAATATCAGTAAAATAACTCTCACACAAATAATAACAATTCGCAAAGATGATATAAAAATGGCTTCCACAAACAAAGTGATTAGTTCCTGTATTATAATATGTTCGGTGGTCATACGCAATTTCCGTTTCAAACGTGAAAACAAATTTATATATTATATATATATATATATATATATATATATATATATATATATAACTCTGTTCACGACCAAACAGTTCACCAAACTTTTGCCTCGGTTCACAACCACACAATCGGCATACAAACAAGCCAGTTTCCCTTTCGGTTTGTGCACGCCGATGATTTCTGCACATGCTGCATTGTTCTCGGGCAGACTACCTTCCTCCAGCTGAGAGAGAGAGAGAGAAATAGAGGTAGCCAAGTGCCTGCTGGGGAGGGGGAGATTGCTGCACGTGTTTGCCTGCCTATCTGCCTGCCTGCTTGCCTGTGCCGGGGGGTGGAGTTGGGGGATGGTTCGCGTGCACGTATTGCCTGCCTTCTGCATAGGGGGAGGGGGGTACAGCTGAGACTCTCTCTCTGAGAAGCAGGCAGTATGTGCACGCGAACCATCCCCCCCAGCACAGGCAGGCAGGCAGGCTGAGAGAGAAGAGAGAGAGAAAAAGCGAGCGAGCCGCGTGCCTGCCTGGCTTTTTCATTTAAGCAGAGCTGCTCCCTGTTCATTGTTCTCAGTCAGACGTGCATGCTTTACCTCCACTCTCTTTGCGCTCTACAGTATTTTGTGTGCTTTTGCAGTTAACTATGGCTTCTAAGCAAGTGAAGAGTGGTGAGAAGAAAGTTTTGAAGAAAATTGAAATCGAAGTAAAGAAAGAAATTACAAGAGGTGGAAAAACTGTTTACCAGTTTACTCATTTACCAATTTGAGAACCCTCGTGCTTTCAAGCAGCATAATGTAAACAAAGCCAGACTGGCAGCAAACATGAAGGGTTGAGTCACAAGAACTTTATTTTTGGATTGGCTGCATGAGGCTTTCTCTCCCACCAGCTAAACAGCTAAAAACACCAGAAAATATATAAATATATATAAATATACTGCTCAAAAGAATTAAAGGAACACTTTTTAATCAGAGTATAGCATAAAGTCAATGAAACTTATGGGATATTAATCTGGTCAGTTAAGTAGCAGAGGGGGTTGTTAATCAGTTTCAGCTGCTGTGGTGTTAATGAAATTAACAACAGATGCACTAGAGGGGCAACAATGAGATGACCCCAAAACAGGAATGGTTTAACAGGTGGAGGCCACTGACATTTTTCCCTCCTCATCTTTTCTGACTGTTTCTTCACTAGTTTTGCATTTGGCTACAGTCAGTGTCACTACTGGTAGCATGAGGTGATACCTGGACTCTACAGAGGTTGCACAGGTAGTCCAACTTCTCCAGGATGGCACATCAATACGTGTCATTGCCAGAAGGTTTGCTGTGTCTCCCTGCACAGTCTCAAGGGCATGGAGGAGATTCTAGGAGACAAGCAGTTACTCTAGGAGAGCTGGAGAGGGCCATAGAAGGTCCATAAACCATCAGCAGGACCAGTATCTGCTCCTTTGGGCAAGGAGGAACAGGATAAGCACTGCCAGAGCCCTACAAAATGACCTCCAGCAGGCCACTAGTGTGAATGTCTCTGACCAAACAATCAGAAACAGACTTCATGAGGGTTGCCTGAGGGCCCAAATGTCTACTGCGCCCTCTGCTCACTGCACAGCACCGGAGAGTTCAATTGGCATTTGCCATCGAATACCAGAATTGGCAGGTCCACCACTGGCGTCTTGTGCTTTTCACAGATGAGAGCAGGTTCACCCTGAGTGTATGTGAAAGACGTGAAAGGGTCAGGAGAAGCCATGGAGAATATTATGCTGCCTGTAACATCATTTAGCATGACTGGTTTGGTGGTGGGTCAGTGATGATCTTGGAGGCATATCCATGGAGCGACTCACAGACCTCTACAGGCTAGACAACGGCATCTAACGGCATCTTGACTGCCATTAGGTATCAGGATGAAATCCTTGGACCCATTGTCAGACCCTACGCTGGTGCAGTAGGTCCTGGTTTCCTCCTAATGCACGACAATGCCCGGCCTCATGTGGCAAGAGTATGCAGGCAGTACCTGGAGGATGAAGGAATTGAAATAATTAAATGGCCTTCACGATCCCCTGACTTAAACCCAATAGAACATCTGTGGGACATTATGTTTCGGTCCATTAGGCCCGCCAGGTTGCTCCTCAGACTGTACAACAGCTCAGGGATGCCCTCATACAGATCTGGGGGGAAATGCCACAAGACACCATCCGTCATCTCATTAGGAGCATGCCCCGATGTTGTCAAGCATGCATACAAGCTCGTGGGGGCCACACAAGATACTGAAAAGCATTTTGAGTAGCAGAAATTAAGTTTTTGAAAAAATGGACTAGCCTGCCACATCTTCATTTCACTCTGATTTTAGGATGTCTACACAATTGAGCCCTCTGTAGGCAGAAAACTTTTATTTCCATTAAAAGACTTGGCATCCTTTTGTTCCTAAGACATTGCCCTGTCATTATTTGTATAGATATCCAACTTCATATTGAGATCTGATGTATCTAATGTGTTTCTTTAAAGTGTTCCTTTAATTTTTGTGAGCAGTGTATATTATATATATATATATATATATATATATAAATATAAATACATATATAAATATAAATACATATATAAATATAAATACATATATAAATATAAATATATATAAATATAACTATATATATATATATATATATATATATATATATATATATATATATATATATATATATATATATATATATATATATATACACACATACACTCACCTAAAGGATTATTAATGCAATTATCTAATCAACCAATCACATGGCAGTTGCTTCAATACATTTAGGGGTGTGGTCCTGGTCAAGACAATCTCCTAAACTCCAAACTGAATGTCAGAATGGGAAAGAAAGGCGATTTAAGCAATTTTGAGCATGGCATGGTTCTTGGTGCCAGACGGGCCAGTCTGAGTATTTCACAATCTGCTCAGTTACTGGGATTTTCATGCACAACCATTTCTAGGGTTTACAAAGAATGGTGTGAAAAGGGAAAAACATCCAGTATGCGGCAGTCCTGTGGCTAAAATGCCTTGTTGATGCTAGAGGTCAGAGGAGAATGGGCCGACTGATTCAAGCTGATAGAAGAGCAACTTTGACTGAAATAACCACTCGTTACAACCGAGGTATGCAGAAAAGCATTTGAGAAGCCACAACACGCACAACCTTGAGGCGGATGGGCTACAACAACAGAAGACCCCACCGGGTACCACTCATCTGCACTACAAATAGGAAAAAGAGGCTACAATTTGCACAAGCTCACCAAAATTGGACAGTTGAAGACTGGAAAAATGTTGCCTGGTCTGATGAGTCTCGATTTCTATTGAGACATTCAAATGGTAGAGTCATAATTTGGCGTAAACAGAATGAGAACATGGATCCATCATGCCTTGTTACCACTGTGCAGGCTGGTGGTGGTGGTGTAATGGTGTGGGGGATGTTTTCTTGGCACACTTTAGGCCCCTTAGTGCCAATTGGGCATCATTTAAATGCCACAGGCTACTTGAGCATTGTTTCTGACCATGTCCATCCCTTCATGACCACCATGTACCCATCCTCTGATGGCTACTTCCAGCAGGATAATGCACCATGTCACAAAGCTTGAATCATTTCAAATTGGTTTCTTGAACATGACAATGAGTTCACTGAACTAAAATGGCCCCCACAGTCACCAGATCTCAACCCAATAGAGCATCTTTGGGATGTGGTGAAACAGGCGCTTCGTGCCCTGGATGTGCATCCCACAAATCTCCATCAACTGCAAGATGCTATTCTATCAATAGGGGCCAACATTTCTAAAGAATGCTTTCAGCACCTTGTTGAATCAATGCCACATAGAGTTAAGGCAGTTCTGAAGGCGAAAGGGGGTCAAACACCGTATTAGTATGGTGTTCCTAATAATCCTTTAGGTGAGTGTATATATATATATTTTTTTTTTTTCATTAAGGTTATTGGAGAAACTACTTATCATTGCAGAGAAACAATGGGATATTGTGCCCTTAACTGAAAGCTTGAGGGCACTACAAGACTAATTCAGCAGAACCCATTTACTGCTTCACAAATAATGAGGAGAAAACAAAATCAAAGATATAAAAATGCTCAGTAGAAGCACTGACCTTATGTCCTTTGGAAACCAAGCGTCTGATATGTACAAATAGCCTGTGAGTAGGAATACTAGCTGTCATAAAGTTGTGGTCAAGATGGCAGTAAATATTTAGTTCTTTTGCTGCAACCTACAGAAAAGAAGGACCACAGTAAGTACAGACTAATAATCTGCCTGTAAACTCTAGTTACAAACATCAACATAACACTTGAAAATACAAACATTTGCTGTACAAGTAATGCTTAAAGAACATTTAAAAATCCCTAACAAATTGCTACCATAGTAAACTCAAAGTACTCTCAAAAGGTTTTTCTGGATAGAATGACAAAAACAAATGTGAATTGTAAAATTACCTTTATAAATGTTCAGCATTTAGATATAGTTTAATTATTTTTAATCTATATGTTTTCATATTCTTCATAACTCCTTAAAAAGGCCAAAGAATCTTAAAGATATAGTAAGAGTAAAATTTGGCACCTCTGCATCATCTCCAAAGAAGCGGTACTTATAGCCACATTCCACACACAGCAAGACATCCTTGTGTTTCTCCTTGATTTCCAGGTACTGCAGTTCTAGGGGTGTGTAGATGCATTTTGTCCGCCTGTTTGGAGGT
This sequence comes from Polypterus senegalus, assembly GCF_016835505.1. NCBI lineage: Eukaryota > Metazoa > Chordata > Cladistia > Polypteriformes > Polypteridae > Polypterus > Polypterus senegalus. Next base: position 124,788,836 of record NC_053160.1, on the reverse strand, counting down.
ATGAAATCTACTTCATTCTTTTGAGCTTCAGGTCTTAAGCTGGTGGATGAAAATCGACTCAAATCACATTTTGACCCATTCTGTTAAGAACAAGATGAAAAGAAAAAAAAAAAAAAAAAAGATTGGACTTCAGAAGTTTATTGTTCTTTTGTTTAGTGTCATAGAATTTGTCTTGCATGCTTTTAAAATATTATAATGTACATTATTGCCCAGGTGAACAAAAGGAAAGAAAAAATATAGGGCACACACACTTGCATGAACCAAACTCAAAGGGTTGCCAAATAAAAATCTTTTACTATTGAACTTAACCTGACTCAAGATGAAAAATGTTCAACAGTGACACTGCGTGGTATAACTGTTTTCCTGACGGTTCAGCTAAAATCATTTTAAACATTTAATCTATACTAATAAAATGCAAAGCCCTCACTGACTCACTCACTCACTGACTCATCACTAATTCTCCAACTTCCCGTGTAGGTAGAAGGCTGAAATTTGGCAGGCTCATTCCTTACAGCTTACTTACAAAAGTTGGGCAGGTTTCATTTCGAAATTCTACACGTAATGGTCATAACTGGAACCTATTTTTTCATCCATATACTATAACTAGCAAAATACCCGCGACTTCGCAGCGGAGAAGTAGTGTGTTAAAGAAGGAAAGAGAAAGAAAAGGAAACATTTTGAAAATAACGTAACATGATTGTCAATGTAATTGTTTTGTCACTGTTATGAGTTATGAAAAAGAAAAGGAAAAATTTTAAAAATAACGTAACATGATTGTTAATGTAATTGTTTTGTCTTTGATATGAGTGTTGCTGGCATATATAGATCTACTTTATAGATTCCAGTGCTGACTTTATATATTCCGAAATATTCCAACGCCGTCTTTATATACTCAGGTTTTGACTTTATATATTTGGGAATGACTTTATATATTCAAGTTTTGACTTTATTTATTCCGACAGTGACTTTATATAATCAAGTTTTGTCTTTATATATTCGCGGATGACTTTATATATACAAGTTTTGACTTTATATAGTTAAATGTAGTCATCATTGCATAAGTTTTTCTTTACCATAGAAATTTAAAGACTAAATTCAACTTCCATTCCTAACAAAGATATTTCTGGCGACTAAATAGAAGCTACTTATATCCAAATTCGAGCTATTGAGCTGTCGCCTGCCTGCCTGCCAGAATAAATCACCCTTCCTTCACTCTTACTTTTTTACCATTCATTTAATCATGGCTAGTGGCGGAAAAATTATAAAATGGAAGGAGGATTACACTGAGTATGGCTTTACCAAAACAATTATTCATGGCGAATCGATTATTCATAAAGCTTCAACTGGTGATCTGTTTTTCTGTGTTAACCTCATATTTTTTTCATACTTCTTCTCAAACCAAGGGGGTGCAAGGGTAAAATGAATCGGGAAACGCTGATCAATGTAATCGGTGTACCAGGAAATCATGCATTGACAGAAGTTCCCCTTTGCTTGTGATTAAATACGTGATTTTTTAATGCGTTATGGAGCACATGCATCGAAGCTTCTCAGCTGTGCTTGTGCTAAGAAAAGGAAACATTTTAAAAATAACACGATTGTCAATGTAACCTTTTGTAAGTAGTGCCTTTAGGATTCAGTGCGGACAAACTCTAGACACAGCGTGTGTATTAACTTGTGGATTTCTCTGTGAGTATTTGGTGGCAGCATCACAAAGTCGTAACACTGCGTTAGCTGCGAAGCACAGCTCAGAGCGAAATGAGGTGAATATGAGGGGAGATGATGACGTGACTCCCCCACCCGCCTTAACTGTCAATCCCCCACAAACACAGTCTCTCGGAATTTGCCGAAGCACAGCCCCTCATCTGCAATTTTAACTTAGTTACAAAGTGATCAAAACTCTCTTATATCCCGTCCTCTCATTAAACTTGTATCCCGCATTACCCGTGGGCATGACAAATGCCAGCGGCAGCCTGTCTATAAACTTAATTTAAACTTTAGGTTTACACCGTGCTTTGTTTCCAAAGTAGCAGCACTCATGAATATGGTTGTATATGTCACTCGCGCGCTTCTTATTGTTTCGCTGCCTTCTGAATTATATAATACATGTTTTCTTCAGCGCTTTTTGAAGTTCTTCCTGGTTTTCTACGTACTGCGTTGACAGTCATTTCATGTGATTATGTGGGAGGCGTGATGATGTCACACAAAATTCCGCCCCCCACGGCTTTCGAGCTGAACTCCATTACAGTATATGTAGAAAAATAGCTTCCAGTTATGACCATTACGCGTAGAATTTCGAACTTTTTTCAACTTTTTCCAATTTTCCAACTTTTGTAAGTAAGCTGTTAGGAATGAGCCTGCTAAATTTCAGCCTTCTACCTAAACGGGAAGTTGGGAGAATTAGTGATGAGTCAGTGAGGGCTTTGCCTTTTATTAGTGTATATATATATATATAAATATATATATATATATATCAAAATACCCACGTTTCGCAGCGATGTCGTGTGTTAAAGAAGTTATAAAAAAGAAAAGGAAACATTTTAAAAATAACGTAACACGATTGTCAAAGTAATTCTTTTGTGTATTTTGCGGCAGCGTCACGAAGTTGTTTTCGTCTAGCTGCATCAGAAAATGTACCACGAAGTCTGACACGCCTCCTTTTTACTGTTTTCTCTCAGCTTGGATTGCTGCTGTCATATTGGGTTTGAGTCTACATACATACATACATATATATATATATCTATACTAATAAAAGTCAAAGCCCTCACTCACTCACTCACTCACTCACTCACTCACTCACTCACTCACTCACTCACTCACTCACTCACTCATCACTAATTCTCCAACTTCCCGTGTGGGTGGAAGGCTGAAATTTGGCAGGTTCATTCCTTACAGCTTCCTTACAAAAGTTGGGCAGGTTTTATATCGAAATTCTACGCGTAATGGTCATAACTGGAAGCAGTTTTCTCCATTTACTGTAATGGAGATGAGCTTCAACGCCGTGGGAGCGGAGTTTCGTGTGACATCATCACGCCTCCCACGTAATCACGCAGTACATAGAAAACCAGGAAGACCTCAAAAAGCGCTGAAGAAAACATGCATTATATAATTGAGAAGGCAGCGAAACAATAAGAAGCGGCAAGTGACATATACAACCATATTCATGAGTTCTGCTACTTGAAACAAAGCACGATGTAAACCTACACTTTAAATTAAGTTCATAGACAGGCTGCCGGTGGCGTTTGTAATTTAGTGCCTGCCCATATAAGGCCGTCCGTCAGCGGCAATCCAATAGCAAACTGCCACGGGTAAATATTCACGGGTGAAGGACTGTGCTTATGGAGAGGAAGATGAGATGGTCAGGGTGGTGTTTGACACAAACTCAGCGAAACTGCGAGAGAAAGTTTTAAGTGCCAGGACTAAGGTAACATTAAATACAGCCATGGACATAGCGAGATGGCACCAGCACAGCTGGGAACCTTCGATGCATGTACACGAGTGGCTCACGTGAACTGGCGCAGTGCACAGATAAAAGGCAACAGTTCCAAAAGCTGAACAAAACCGAATTACACAATTGAAAAGGCAGCAAAAATATGAAGCGTCTATACATACAAGCATATTCATAAATCCAACTACTGCGGAAACAAAGCACACGTTGGAAAAAGTCAATGTCCGCTAAAGGAAGACAGTGTAAAAAACCGTGCATGCAGTGTGTCAGGTCTCAGATAAAGAAGAAGGCGAGCTGTTTATTGATGCAGTAAGAAACGAATCGATGAATGAAACCTGTCATCTTTACAGCGATTGACAAACACGGAATGTAACTTGAACACAACACATCCTACAAATACGAACCTGATTGAAAGAAATAATGATAATCAAATCCTTGATGACAGCAACACTCAGTAACACTCACAAAACAAATACTGTATATTGACAGTCATGTTACGTTATTTTTAAAATGTTCCCTTTTCTTTTTCTAGCTTTTTTAACACACTACTTCTCCGCTGCGATATGCGGGTATATATATATATATATGTATATATATATAACCCGATCTACATACTCGAATAATGGATACTTTATTAGCCATCAATGATTGTTTTGGTAAAGCCATACTCAGTGTATTCATTAGATGAGCGGTAAAAAGTAAGGGCAAGGGAGGATGACTTATTGAGGCATGCAGGCTGTAGTCTTGCGTCAACTCTATCTGAATTGCGCGATCACATTTGAAAAAATATATCTTTTCAAGTTCTATTTAGTCCATATGTGTCAAACTCAAGGGCGGGCCACATCCGCCCGGCGTGTAATTATATCCGGCCCGAGATCATTTTATATACTGTATTATTGTTATTAAAGCCCAGGTATATGAAGCGCTGGTAACACAATAAACTACAGATCCCATAATGCAGCAGCTTCAGCTGCCTTGCCAACAGTTACGCGTTAATCAAGTCTACCTTAAGATGCTGCAAGTTATTGCGAAGCTAGCTCACACGATGCTGAAGAGAAAAGTTGATTCTGAAAATAGAGCCTTTAAAACCGATGGGAGGCTGAGTATATGTTTACTGAACCCGTGTGTCTCATTTGTGGAGCTAATGTGGCTGTAATTACAGAATTTAATCTAAGACGGCACTATAAAACAAAACATCAGGGTAAACTGAAAGACCTGAATGCAATGCAGAAGATACAGAAAGCAGAAGAATTAAATAAGAATCTGACACTTCAGCGGACGTTTTACCCGTGCACAATCACAAAGTGATTTCAATTGAGGCTGCTTTTATGGGAGACACAACCACTTGCCCCACTTTCCCTGTTACCAAGTAATGTTAAACCAAGTCGTCACTACGGTGTTCCCAAATCGCACTTTGCTGATAAACTGAGCGCACTGAGTTTGCACGGCGCTTTGGTGACTTTGAAGAACAAAAAGTCCGTCTACATGCGGCTCGAACCTTGTGCATGTTTGGTAGCACATATCTGTGTGAGAAGCTCTTCTCAGTGATAAAGACTAACAAAACAGCACACAGGAGTCGCCTCACTGATGAGCACCTGCAATCCATCCTGAGAATCTCCACAACACAGAACCTCACACCAAACAGAAACGAACCTGTTGCCAAAAAAGATGCCAGGCGTCCAGCTCTAAAATGACATATGAGCAAAGACAACTGAATGATTTGATTTGTTATTGCTGAAAGGAACACATTTTATTTATATTTCTAGGTTTTGTTATGCAGCATGTTCATATTTGAATTTGTATAATTTTGACAGGATATATTTTTATGGAGAGCAAAATCTTTTGGGATATTTAAAATCTAAGTTTATTTTTATAAAATATAAAATTACATAAGAGTAAAGAAATTTGAATGTTTGTTCTTTTAATGTTTACTTTATTTCTAACTTGTATAATTTAGACAGGATATATTTTTATGGAGAGCAAAATATTATAAGTTGTTTAAGGTTTGAGTTGATTTATTCAGGAATAATATTCCTGTCTGTTTTACCATTCCTACCAAAGATATTTCTGTCGACTAAATAAAAATTCCTTCTATTTAAAATTTAAATAGAACTTGAACAAATCTGATAGTTCATAATATCCACGCAGACTTGCACGTAAGAGCGGGTGTCATCCGTTTTAACAAACAGCGTATTGCACTGATCTGAAATAGCTGTGTGTGTATATATGTAGATATGTATGTATATGTATATATATGTTTATATATGTGTGTGTGTATGTATATATATATATATGTATTTGTGTGTATATATGTGTGTGTGTGTATATATATATATATATATATATATATATATATATATATATATATATATATATATATATATATATATATATATATATATATATATATATATACTAATAAAAGGCAAAGCCCTCACTCACTCACTGACTCACTCACTGACTCATTACTAATTCTCCAACTTCCCGTGTGGGTGGAAGGCTGAAATTTGGCAGGTTCATTCCTTACAGCTTCCTTACAAAAGTTGGGCAGGTTTTATATCGAAATTCTACGCGTAATGGTCATAACTGGAAGCAGTTTTCTCCATTTACTGTAATGGAGATGAGCTTCAACGCCGTGGGGGCGGAGTTTCGTGTGACATCATCACGCCTCCCATGTAATCACGCAGTACACAGAAAACCAGGAAGAGCTCAAAAAAGCGCTTAAGAAAACATGCATTATATAATTGAGAAGGCAGCGAAACAATAAGAAGCGGCGAAAGTGACATATACAACCATATTCATGAGTTCTGCTACTGAAACAAAGCACGATGTAAACCTACACTTTAAATTAAGTTCATAGACAGGCTGCGCTGGCGTTTGTAATTTAGTGCCTGCCCATATAAGGCCGTCCGTCAGCGGCAATCCAATAGCAAACTGCCACGGGTAAATATTCACGGGTGAAGGACTGTGCTTATGGAGAGGAAGATGAGATGGTCAGGGTGGTGTTTGACACAAACTCAGCGAAACTGCGAGAGAAAGTTTTAAGTGCCAGGACTAAGGTAACATTAAATACAGCTATGGACATAGCACGAGATGGCACCAGCACAGCTGGGAACCTTCGATGCAAGTACACCGAGTGGCTCACGTGAACTGGCGAGTGCACAGATAAAAGCAACAGTTCCAAAGAGCACTGAACAAAACCGAATTACACAATTGAAAAGACAGCAAAAAATATGAAGCGTCTGATAAGCATATTCATAAATGCAGCTACTGTGGAAACAAAGCACACGGTGGAAAAAGTCAATGTCCGCTAAAGGAAGACAGTGTAAAAAAAACCCGTGCATGCAGTGTGTCAGGTCTCAGATAAAGAAGAAGACGAGCTGTTTATTGATGCAGTAAGAAACGAATCGATGAATGAAACCTGTCATCTTTACAGCGATTGACAAACACGGAATGTAACTTGAACACAACACATCCTACAAATACGAACCTGATTGAAAGAAATAATGATAATCAAATCCTTGATGACAGCAACACTCAGTAACACTCACAAAACAAATACTGTATATTGACAGTCATGTTACGTTATTTTTAAAATGTTCCCTTTTCTTTTTCTACCTTTTTTAACACACTACTTCTCCGCTGCGATACGCGGGTATATATGTATATATATATATCCCGCTCTACATACTCGAATAATGGATACTTTATTCGCCATCAATGATTGTTTTGGTAAAGCCATACTCAGTGTATTCATTAGATGAACGGTAAAAAAGTAAGAGCGAGGGAGGATGACTCATTGAGGCATGCAGGCTGTAGTGCGCGTCAACTCTATCTGAATTACGCGATCACATTTGAAAAAACATATCTTTTCAAGTTCTATTTAGTCCATATGTGTCAAACTCAAGGGCGCGGGCCACATCCGCCCGGCGTGTAATTATATCCGCCCGAGATCATTTTATATACTGTATTATTGTTATTAAAGCCCGGGTATATGAAGCGCTGGTAACACAATAAACTACAGATCCCATAATGCAGCGCTTTAGCTGCCTTGCATCAGGGTAACCTGAATGCAATTCAGAAGATACAGAAAACAGCATAATTAAATAAGAATCTGACACTTCAGCGGACGTTTTAACCCGTGCACAATCACAAAGTGATTTCAAGTGAAGCTGCTTTTATGGGAGACACAAACCAGTTCACCTTGCCCCACTTTCCCTGTTGCCAAGTACTGTTAAACCAAGTCGTCACTACGGTGTTCCCAAATATGCACTTTGCTGATAAACTGAGCGCACTGCGCACTGAGTTTGCACGGCGCTTTGGTGACTTTGATGAACAAAAAAAGTCCGTCTACATGCGGCTCGAACCTTGTGCATGTTTGGTAGCACATATCTGTGTGAGAAGCTCTTCTCAGTGATAAAGACTAACAAAACAGCACACAGGAGTCGCCTCACTGATGAGCACCTGCAATCCATCCTGAGAATCTCCACAACACAGAACCTCACACCAAACAGAAACGAACTTGTTGCCAAAAAAAGATGCCAGGTGTCCAGCTCGAAAATGACATATGAGCAAAGACAACTGAATGATTTGATTTGTTATTGCACGTAAGAGCGGGAGTCAACCGTTTTAACAAACAGCGTATTGCACTGATACGAAATAGCTGTGTGTGTATACAGTATATGTAGATATGTATGTATATGTATATATATATGTTTATATATGTGTGTGTGTATATATGTATATATATATATATGTATATATATATATGTTTATGTGTGTGTGTGTAAATATATATATATATATATATATATATATATATGACAACAACACTCATCACTCACAACAGTGATAAAACAATTACATTGACAATCAGGTTACGTTATTTTCAAAATGTTTCCTTTTCTTTTCATTGCTTCTTTAACACACTACTTCTCCGCTGCGAAGCGCGGGTATTTTGCTAGTATATATATATACATACATATATACATATAAACTGCTCAAAAAAATTAAAGGAACACTTTGAAAACACATCAGATCTCAATGGGAAAAAGAAATCCTCCTGGATATCTATACTGATATAGACTGGGTAATGTGTTAGGAACGAAAGGATGCCACATCGTTTGATGGAAATGAAAATGATCAACCTACAGAGCCCTGAATTCAAAGACACCCCAAAATTCAGACTGAAAAAATTATGTGGCAGGCTAGTCCATTTTGCCAAAATTTAGTTGCAGCAACTCAAAATTGTACGCAGCACTTTGTATGGCCCCTGTGTTCTTGTATACATGCCTGACAACATCGGTGCATGCTTCTAATAAGATGACAGATGGTGTTGTGGGGATCTCCTCCCAGATCTGGACCAGGGCATCACTGAGCTCCTGGACAGTCTGAGGTGCAACCTGGTGGCATTGGATGGACCAAAACATAATGTCCCAGAGGTGTTCTATTGGATTTAGTTCAGGAAAGTGTGGTGGCCAGTCGATGGTATCAATTCCTTCATCCTCCAGGAACTGCCTGTATACTCTCACCACATGAGGCCAGGAATTGTCGTGCACCAGGAGCCACTGTAACAGCATAGGGTCTGACAATGGGTCCAAGGATTTCATCCTGATACCTAATGGCAGCCAAGGTGCCTTTGTCAAGCCTGTAGCGGTCTGTGTGACCCTCCATGGATATGCCTCCCCAGACAATCATTAACCCACCACCAAACTGCTCATGCTGAATGATGTTACAGGCAGCATAATGTTCTCCATGGCTTCTCCAGACCCTTTCACTTCTGTCACATGTTCAGGGTGAACCTGCTCTCATCTGTAAAAAGCACAGGGCACCAGTGGTGCATCTGCCAATTCTGGTATTCTATGGCGAATGCCAATCGAGCTGCATGCTGCTGGGCAGTGAGCTCAGGGCCCATTAGAGGACATGGGGCCCTTGGGTCACCCTCATGAAGTCTTTCTGGTTGTTTGGTCAGAGACATTCACACCAGTGGCCTGCTGGAGGTCATTTTGTAGGGCTCTGGCAGTGCTCATCCTGTTCCTCCTTGCCCAAAGGAGCAGATACTGGTCCTGCTGATGGGTTATGGACCTTCTATGGCCCTCTCCAGCTCTCCTAGAGTAACTGCTTGTCTCCTAGAATCTCCTCCATGCCCTTGAGACTGTGCAGGGAGACACAGCAAACCTTCTGGCAATGACACGCATTGATGTGCCATCCTGGAGAAGTTGAACTACCTGTGCAACCTCTGTAGGGTCCAGGTATCGCCTCATGCTACCAGTAGTGACACTGACTGTAGCCAAATGCAAAACTAGTGAAGAAACAGTCAGAAAAGATGAGGAGGGAAAAATGTCAGTGGCCTCCACCTGTTAAACCATTCCTGTTTTGGGGTCATCTCATTGTTGCCCCTCTAGTGCATCTGTTGTTAATTTCATTAACACCACAGCAGCTGAAACTGATTAACAACCCCCTCTGCTACTTAACTGACCAGATTAATATCCCATAAGTTTCATTGACTTTATGCTATACTCTGATTAAAAAGTGTTCCTTTAATTCATTTGAGCAGTATATATATACACATACATATCTTCATATCTATATACATAGCTACATATACACATATATATACATACATGCATATACACACACACAGAAATTATATATATATATATGTGTGTGTGTGTGTATATATATATATATATATATATATTTATTGTCATGCATGCGTGATTAGGAGACCGCGGATGGATCTTAAAACACATCGAAGGAAGTTCGCCGGCGGGGAATGGCGGGGTACTAACCTTGTTTCTTTGTTTTACAGAACTAAAGACACACCGCCATAAAGACCTTGCCCGCAGTACGAACACTTCCGCCCTTCCTTCGCCATCTTCAATGACGTCACCAGTCCCATCATCCATCACGACTCCTTCCCAGCATTCCTGCACTTCCGGCTCCTCCCATATAAAAATGGCCGCGACGCCTAGTATGGTGTCGCGCATGAAACTTGTTTTTGTTTATGTCTGACCGTTTATTTTTCTTTGATAAAGTCTGGAGTGTTGACAATATAAGGGGTCAGAAAACCCCAAACCTTTTTGTTGCCTCCTCTTGCATCTTTTACATTGGCGTAGCCGGCAGGATAATTATCCGATAAATATGTCTGAAGGACAGGACTTGAACTCGGTACTCCAGGGGATGAGTGCCCAAATCGCCACCCTGCAGCAAGCACAGGCCGCGACCAACCAGGAGTTGGAGCAAACGAAGGCCCAGCTGGCCGAGGCCCGGAGTGCAAGACCTGACCCACCACGCCTCAAGCCTCCACCCCTAGTGCCTATGACAGAGGCCGATGATATCGAATCATACCTCGGCATCTTCGAGAGGACGGCCACCCGGAACGAGTGGCAGCGGTCCGAGTGGGCGTCCATCCTGGTGCCCTACCTGAAGGGACCCGCACAGCGCGCTTACTACGACCTCCCCGAGGAGGAGGCCGCCAAGTACGACGTCCTGAAACAGGAGATCCTGGCACGCTACAGCATAACGGCGGGCCAGCAGGCGGCTGAATGGAGAACCTGGCAGTTCGACCCGGAGAAGCCGGCCTGAGCGCAGGCATTCGATTTCTGGGGAGGAGTCGGGTGGAAGGAGGACGAGGCAAGAGAGGAGAGTGGAGGCAGCCCGAAGAAAGGCATTGTGGCCAGGACTGTGACTTTGGGGTTTGTGCACTTGTGGACTGTGGGTCTTAGTGACCATATATTTTGTAAATACTGTAAATAAACGTGTTTGTGGGTGACATGAATGTGTCTGCCTGTCTGTGTCCGGGTCAACTTCCACAATGGCGCCCGAACAGATGGATTGGTGGAACGCTTTAATCAGACGCTCAAACAGATGCTTTGCAAGGTAGTCAGCGCCGATGGCAGGAATTGGGACCAACTCCTACTGCTCATCCTTTTTGCCTACCGGGAGGTACCCCAGGCTTACATGGGCTTCTCCCCTTTTGAATTATTGTATGGGCGACAACCCCGGGGACTTTTGGACATCCTAAAAGAGGGCTGGGAGGCCGAGCCCCTGCCCTCCTCTAATGTGTTGGAGTATGTTGCGCAACTACGCGACAGGCTCGCAAAAATCAGGCCTATCCTAAAGGATCACGTGACAGGTGCGCAGGCAGCGCAGGCCCTGTGTTACAACCGTAACTGCGTCTTCCGAGAGTTCCGCCCAGGGGATCGAGTGATGGTACTCGTTCCCACCTCCCACTCCAAGCTGCTAGCTCATTGGCAGGGGCCATACGAGGTTAAGGAGAGAAAAGGGCTCGTCGACTATTTGGTTCTCCAACCTAATCGTCGACCAACCGAGAGGATCTATCACGTCAACTTATTAAAGCCTTGGAAAGACCGGGAAGAGTCTCCCAATGCTACTAGGTCCCTCTCCCTATTTGCTGGCGTGAACGCCCTTAACCTCGGGGAAGAGCTGACCCCTCACAACGGCGGGAGATAACTCAGACTATCCACGCCATCCCTGAAGTGGTGAGCGAGACACCCGGTTGGACCACACTGATTGCACACGATATAGTCACGGAACCCGAGATGATCATCCGGGAGAGGCCCTACCGACTCCCGGAGGCAAAACGCGCCGAAGTGGAACTGGAGGTGCAACGGATGTTGGATATGGACATTATTGAGGAAAGTAATAGCCCCTGGTCCAGTCCTATCGTCCTTGTTTCCAAGCCAGACGGCTCCTGAAGGTTCTGTAATGACTTTAGACGTCTGAATCAGGTCTCCAAGTTCGATGCCTACCCGATGCCCCGCATTGATGACCTTCTCGAGGGGGCTGGGTGCCGCCAGATACTTGACTACCCTTGACATGACGAAAGGGTATTGGCAGATTCCTTTAATGGCATCCGCAAAAGAAAAAACAGCATTTAGCACCCCTAGTGGTCATTGGCAATATAAGGTCCTCCCATTTGGGCTGCACGGGGCCCCAGCGACCTTTCAACGCCTGGTGGATAGAGTGTTGAAACCCCACCAGTCCTATAGTGCCGCCTACCTGGATGACGTAGTCATCTATTCCGGCACCTGGGAGGAACATTTATTGCAGGTCTCAGCTGTCCTCGTGACATTGGCTAAAGCCGGCCTCCGTATTAACCCCCACAAATGTTTCTTTGGTTTAAAGGAGGCCAAGTATTTAGGCTATCTGGTGGGACGAGGACAGGTGAGACCACAATGCTCCAAAGTCAAAGACATCCTGGAATATCCACGACCTCTCGGTTCGGTCCGCCCGTCCTGATGGCTTCGGGCTAAAGGGGGGGTCTTGTCACGCATGCTATATATATGCTATATATATATATATATATATATATAGCAAAATACCCACTAAATGGAGAAGTAGTGTGTTAAAGAAGTAATGAAAAAGAAAAGTAAACATTTTAATAATAACGTAACATGATTGACATTGTCATGAGTGTTGCTGTCATATATATGCCTGCCTGAATAAGTCACCCTCACTTCGCTCTTACTTTTTTACCATTCATTTAATCATGGCTAGTGGCGGAAAAATTATAAAATGGAAGGAGGATTACACTGAGTATGGCTTTACCTAAACAATTATTGATGGCGAATCGATTATTCATAAAGCTTGAATCGGTGATCTGTTTTTCTGTGTTAACCTCATATTTTTTCATACTTCTTCTCAAACCAAGGGGGTGCGAGGGTAAAATGAATCGGGAACTGCTGATCAATGTAATCGGTGTACCAGGAAATCATGCAGTGACAAAAGTTCCCCTTTGCTTGTAATGCAAAGTGTGATTAAATGCATTATTTTTAGCAGCGTTATGGAGCACATGCATCGAAGCTTCACAGCTCTGCTTGTGCTAAGAAAAGGAAACATTTTAAAAATAACGTAACACGATTGTCAATGTAACCTTTTATAAGTAGTGCCTGGAGGATTCAGTGTGGAGAAACTCTAGAGACAGCGTGTGTATTAACTTGTGTATTCTTCTGTGAGTATTTGTTGGCAGTGTGACGAAGTTGCTTCGGAAGACAGCGTTAGCCGCGGAGCTCAGCTTAGAGCAAATTGAGGTGAATGGCCTTAACTGTCAATCCCCCCACAAACACAGTCTCTCGGAAGTTGCATAAGCACAGCCTTTGACCAGCAATTTGAACTTAGTTAGAAAGTGATCAAAACTGTCGTTTATACCCTGCCTCCTCTCATTAAACTTGTATCCCACATTAGCCGTGGGCATGACAAACGCCAGCGGCAGCCTGTCTATGAACTTAATTTAAACTTTAGGTTTACACCGTGCTTGTAATGCTTGTACAATATGCTTGTACAGTATGTGTCACTCCCTCGCTTCTTATTGTTTCGCTGCCTTCTGAATTATATAATACATGTTTTCTTCAGCGCTTTTTGAAGCTCTTCCTGGTTTTCTACGTAATGCGTTGACAGTCAGTTCACGTGATTATGTGGAGGCGTGATGATGTCACACGAAACTCCACCCCCCCACAGCCATTCAGCTCAACTCCAATACATTATATGGAGAAAATTAGCTTCCAGTTATGACCATCACGCGTAGAATTTCGAAATGAAACCTGCCAAACTTTTGTAAGAAACCTGTAAGGAATGAGCCTGCCAAATTTCAGCCTTCTTCCTACACGGGAAGTTGGAGAATTAGTGATGAGTCAGTGAGTGAGTGAGTGAGGGCTTTGCCTTTTATTAGTATAGATAGACTTCTGCTCGATGCCCGTGGGAGGCAGAGTTACGCCTCCCACGTAATTTAGTGCCTGCCCATATAAGGCCGTACGTCAGCGGCAATCCAATAGAAACACTGCCGCTAAATATTCACGGGTGAAGGACTGTGCTTATGCAGACAAAGATGAGATGGTCAGGGTGGTGTTTGGCACAAACTCAGTGAAACTGCGAGAGAAACTTTTAAGTGCTGGGTCTTAGCTAACATTAAATACAGGCGTGGACATCGCACGAGATGGCACCAGCACAGCTAGTACCTTCGATGCATGTACACCGTGCGGCTCATGTGAAATGACGCAGTGCACAAACAAAAAGCAACAGTTCCAAAGAGTGCTGAACAAAAACCGAATTACACAATTGAGAAGGCAGCAAAAAAATATGAAGCGTGTGATACATACAAGCATATTCATAAGTGCAGCTACTGCGGAAACAAAGCACGCGGTGGAAAAAGTCAATGTCTCGCTAAAGGAACACAGTATAAAAAAAAACCTGTGCATGCAGTGTGTCACGTCTCAGATAAAGAGGAAAACAAGCTGTTTATTGATACAGTAAGAAACGAATCGATGAATGAAACCTGTTATCTTTACAACGATTGACACACGTTGACAACACATTGAACACGGAATGTAACTTGAACACATCCTCCAAATACGAACCTGATTGAAAGAAATGATAATCAAATCCTTGATGACAGCAACACTCCTAACACTCACAAAACAATTACTGTATATTGACACTCATGTTATGTTATTTTTAAAATGTTCCCTTTTCTTTTTCATAAGTTCTTTAACACACTACTTCTCCGCTGTGAAGCGCGGGTATATACTGTATATATATATATGTATATATATATACCCCGATCTACATACGCTCAAATAGGTAAACCACACGCTGTGGCACAATGGCAGAGACTTCGCCTCTTGCGCCGATGACCGAAGTTCGATTCCCGAGAGGGGGTGCACTGAGTATGTACGTGCGCTTCCCCATTCATTTTACCTTCGCATCCCCTTGGTTTGAGACGTATGAAAAAATATACGGTTAATGCAGAAAGACAGACCACCAATTGTAGCTTTATGAATAATGGATACTTTATTTGCCATCAATGATTGTTTTGGTAAAGTCATACTCAGTGTATTCATTAGATGAACGGTAAAAAAGTAAGAGTGAGGGGAGGGTGACTTATTGAGGCACACAGGCAAACCCACAATAGCACGCGGGCTCGAAGTACTGTAGTGCGCGTCAACTCGATCTGAATTGCGCGATCACATTCGAAAAAATATATCTTTTCAAGTTCTATTTAGTCCATATGTGTCAAACTCAAGGCCCGCGGGCCACATCCGGCCCGGCGTGTAATTATATCCGCCCGAGATCATTTTATATACTGTATTATTTTTATTAATGGCCCGGGGATATGAAGCACTGGTAACACAATAAACTACAGATCCCATAATGTAGCACTTCAGCTGCCTTGCCGAACACTTACCGCGCTAATCAAGTCTAGTTTATGATGCTGCAAGTTATTGCGAAGCTAGCCCACACGATGCCGAAGAGAAAAGTTGATTCTGAAAATAAAGCCTTTAAAAAACGATGGGAGGCGGAGTATATGTTTACTGACATTGCCGGTAAACCCGTGCGTCTCATTTGTGGAGCTAATATGGCTGTAATTACAGAATTTAATCTAAGACGGCACTATGAGACAAAACATCAGGATAACCTGAAAGACCTGAATGCAATGCAGAAGATACAGAAAGCAGAAGAGTTAATAAAGAATCTGACACTTCAGCAGATGTTTTTACCCGTGCAAAATCACAAAGTGATTTCAAGTGAAGCTGCTTTTATGGGAGACACAAATGCACCAGTGCAACTTGCCCCACTTTCCCTGTTGCCAAGTAATGTTGAACCAAGTCGGCACAACGGTGTATCCAAATATGCACTTTGCTGATAAACTGAGAGCACTGAGTTCGCACGGCGCTTTGGTGACTTTGAAGAACAAAAAAAGAATTTTGAGTTGTTTCGCAACCCATTTGCTGTCGATGTGGAAACTGCACCTGTGCAGATTCAGATGGAGGTGACTGAGCTGCAGTGTAATGGCACACTGAAGGCAAAGTACGATACTGCAGGGCCCACACAGTTTATTCACTCCATTACTGCAGAAATGCTCCAGCTCCGTCTACATGTGGCTCGAACCTTGTGCATGTTTGGTAGCACATATCTGTGTGAGAAGCTCTTCTCAGTGATGAAGACTAACAAAACAGCACACAGGAGTCGCCTCACTGATGAGCACCTGCAGTCCATCCTGAGAATCTCCACAACACAGAACCTCACACCAAACATAAACGAACTTGTTGCCAAAAAAAGATGCCAGGCGTCCAGCTCTGATAAAATGACATATGAGCAAAGACAACTGAATGATTTGATTTGTTATTGCTGAAAAGAACAAATTTTATTTATATTTCCAGGTTTTGTTATGCAGCATGTTCATATTTGAATTTGTATAATTTTGACAGGATATATTTTTATGGAGAGCAAAATCTTTTGGGATATTTAAAATTTAAGTTTATTTTTTATATAAAATTACATAAGAGTAAAGAAATTTAAATGTTTGTTCTTTTAACGTTTACTTTATTTCTAACTTGTATAATTTAGACAGGATATATTTTTATGGAGAGCAAAATATTACAAGTTATTTAAGGTCTGAGTTGATTTATTCCGGAATAATATTCCTGTCTGTTTTTATTCATATTTATGTTAAAAAAAAGTTAAGTTTTAAAAGTTTAGTTTTAGTGTGTTCAATAAATGTTTAACCTGTTCGGCCTGCGACCTAAAGTGTGTTTTGGATTTTGGCCCCCTGTGCAATTGAGTTTGACACCCCTGATTTAGTCGACACAAATATCTTTGGTTGGAATGTAAGGTAATTTACTCTTTACATTTGTATGGTGAAGAAAAATTTATGCAATGATGCCTACATTTAACTTGCATTCCTACCAAAGATATTTCTGTCGACTAAATAAAAATTCCTTCTATTTAAAATTAAAATAGAACTTGAACAGATACAATAGTTCATAATATCCACGCAGATTTGCACGTAAGAGCGGGAGTTATCCGTTTTAACAAACAGCGTATTGCACTGATACGAAATAGCCTGCCCATTTAATTATTTAGGAATGGATAAATAAATAAAGATTTTGTACAAATAATGTTTTTCATTTTTCTTCCTTGATGGATTCTGCCACCCCCAGCAACAGTTGCTCGCACCCCAAAGAGTGTATGTATGTATGTATATGTATATATATATATATATGTGTGTGTGTGTGTGTATATGTAGATATGTATGTTTATGTATATATATGTTTATATATGTGTGTGTGTGTGTATGTATATATATATATATATATGTGTATACGTCTATAGGTATATATGTATGGATATGTGTAAATATATATGTTTATATGTGTGTTTGTATATATTTTATTAGAATCAGAATGCAGCTTAGAACAAATTACATAAAAATTACATACAGTATAACATAGATACAGTATATGCAGAGATCTATATGCATTACTTACATTTCAACCACTTCTAGACTGATAGCAATGCTAGTTTTTGATGTATTTTCCTGTGACAATTATTGGATTAATTATCAGTTTTTTGGCAGCCTGAAGTAATATAAAAAATGACATGCATTGACGCCATGTTGTTAATTCCTTGTTGTGTAGTGTCCGAAACAATTTGTACAGTAGTTTAAATTTATCAAACATAGTTATTTTGAAAGAAGTACCCAGTGGATAGTTAAATATTGATGAAGTCTTATGGTAAAATCTTTGGGTGATATGGATCATGATACAGAGCAGTTCTAGAGCTTTGCAGATAAATTATAGCGTTAGACAAATATTGAATCATTACAATGACACATACATAATTCCTTTGCTCTTAGCTTTATTTTAAAATCATTGATTTTTTTACTTTTTTTTCGCTTACTTTTAAAGATAAAAACTTATGTTTTGTTGTGGAAGGGTCCTAGGGTCACCCTATTTTCCTTCCCTTTAAGATTCTTTACTACGTAGACTTTAACAGTATGTCCCAAATCTCACTCATAGCCCTGTTCACTGTCAGTATTGCTGCAATTGTAGTTCTATCATCTTTAACCACAGGCAATTAGATATATGTGTGCCAGAACAAGCAGGAGAGAAAGTTACTGTTTTATTCATAGATTAACTTAATGTTTCCAAGTACGCCCCAAATATAATGTAAAGTATAATGTTGGCAAAACAATATCAACACAATCTGGATAATAATCATTTCATTGTGTTTAAGGTACCAGGTGGCTCTCTCTCTTAGTATGAGTAAAAATATCTCCTAAATGTCCCTATTAAACATATAAATGCGTCTTATAACATATAAATTCCACACCTACAAAGAGCACATTACACATGTTAAAAATAAACATATCCTATTGCAAGGGACTGGACTGTGTGTCTGCCTGGGGGGTTGCCAACCAGAATCCCAAGAGGTTTCGTCATGTGGTGGGTGCATCAATGCACTGTATCACTGCATGCTCCCAACCTGATCTGACATATATAAATATATTACAATATTTTTCAAAACTCTTTTTGCCATTGCTATCCCATATAGTGATGAAATAGTCAAAATGACTGAAAGATATCATAGCAGACAGAAGCACTTCTCAACCGCATGGAGCCGAGTAGCAGGTCTACATATATGTGTCGTTTCTTCTGTCGCAGCGCTCATTACAATCTACAAATTAATCATTAGGCTTCAGTTACCTTGTGTTAATGTGTTTCTGAATTCACAACATGACGTTTAGTCATTTATTTTTTGTAAGGTTCAAGTCTTTTGTTCAGTTTCTTTTGCTCTCTCCCTGAAATCCCAGCAGTTTTAAGTGCAAGGACTGGAAAAATTGGAGGTGGAATTTTAGAAATAAATCTTGTGGGCAGGGCCTTTGTAGCCAATGATTTGCTGGCATTCCCATTCACTACAAACTTTTTTACGTGTTGTCCCCAGACATGTATTCTCATTTGAGAGTCACATCTGGCCCAGTGAGACAACATCTTTTTTGACATACATCTTGGACTAGTGGGGGTTAGTTCAAGATTCAGCTCTCCAGCATTACTCCGTTCCCAGATTCCAGCAACCAGCCAAAACATATCTGTTTATGTTCTTTCATCTCACACATCTGTATTACCTCAGGCTGTCTGCTTAGAAGGAGAAAGGTTGCTAAAACTTGTTCTTCTTCAAATCCATACTTCTGATGTCACAGAGTATCAAGGCAGCAACTTTGCACTCAGCAGGGGAGGGGGTTATTTCAAAGAACTCTTGTGAAATTAGTTACTACCAAATTAATGCAAAGCCTTCATCCCTCCAGTCTAGCATGTAACAAAGGTTCTAATTAATCTATTAGGGGCATAAATGTACCAATGCAACAAATGTCGTATTCAGTTTCCCTGTATTTTAGATATTGTCAGATAATAACAATAATAAAAAATTATGCAGTATACTAGAGAAATACTCTCCTTTACAACTTTTGTTGAGCAGCTGGAGAAGTGAATGGCTATACCAGCAACTTACACACATGCAATACCAATTTTTAAGCAACTTATTTTGGAGATCTCTTGTGCCACCAGGAGGTGCTGTTGAATTAGATGAATAAAAGAAAAAATATACAAGATGAAGTGACCTCCTTCAAGCTAAATTTGAAACATTTAACTAATCTGTAAATTAAGTCACACAAAATGCTTTTCTGTTTTAAAACAGAAGAGTTTGTAAATTATCCAATGCTTTTCAATAGTATATTGGGAAAGTTCAAAACTTTGTACAGCACTCTTTATTCAAAAATATCTCAACAAAAATTGAACAGTCGTGACACATTTCCTTGAAGAATAAGTATGGCAAATTAAAAAAAAATTGGTACAATGTGAGCCAATGTATTTTATGAAGGCAGGTACAGAATGACATGCCAAATGCCATGCTAAAAGGTTTTTTGTATTGTATGTGAACACACCTAAAAAGTGTGATGGTGAAGAGCATGTTGGCAGTGGACCTCAACTCTTCTTTTTTTACCTTTAATTGTGTTTTTTTATTTAGAAGGCATTTTCCAGCAAACAAACCATAAAAGACTGCTGCTTTTTCCTAGCAGCCTTCTGGTATTAACTTCCACAAAAACAGGGAAACTGTCTATTTGCATCATATTATCATCATCTCTCAGAAACACCTATACTTTTTACAGCTGTCTTCCTTCGCATCAAGTAATACTCTATTCCTAGAGCATGCTATTATAAAATGTAAAAAAAAAAAGTCTCTCCTTACATGAACTTGTCATATGAATACAATAAGCATAATTTAGATATTTATTTATTAATAAAAATGTTTATGTTTATAAATTGTTGGCACAGTTGTCAGACATGTTGCCTCCTGCTTGCAGCATCCTGGATTTGAATTCTACATTAAGTTATTGTTTATGTTAAGTATGTAAATTCTTTTCCACTCTGAATATCATTTTCTTAAGATAACGTTGCTTTCCCCTCACATCCCAAAGACATATATGTAAGGATAACTGGTGCTTCTACATCTACTCTGTGGAAATGTAGGTATGTGCGTGAGTAGGCCCTTTGATGGACTGGCACTCCACCGAGGACTGGTTTCCACCAATAACCAGGTAAGTCAGAATAGGCTTTGGCCTCCTGCAGCTTTAACTTAGAGCAGCTTTAAGAATGGTATGTTATATTTATAAATTTCTATATGCAATGTCACACATGTGTGCATGGGAGCCAGCTACAGGGACCAAAACAATGGAATTCAATGCCCGGCCGGGGGGTGGCAGGGTGCACTCAACCCTCTTATTTTGTCCCTGCGGACCAGACATGGGAAATTCTGCCTGAGTACGAAGACGTCACTTCCACCTTGGCTCTGAGGACATCACTTCCTGTACCGGCCCCAAGGACGACATCACTTCCTGAAACCTCACTTCCTTCTTTTGTTGAGCAGTCCTTTTTTGGACTCACTTCTGTACTCTGCTGTACTGAAAACTTTGCCTTTTTGCAGCCAAGGTCAAGTACGTGGGTGGCTGCCCCAAACCTTTGTCTTGTGTCGAGGCTCATCATTTCACAGCCCAAACGGGTTAGACCAATCACAATCAGAAAGTATAAATAGAACCCCAAATGTACTGGTTAATTAGCAGTCTACAACACTTTG
Source organism: Polypterus senegalus (assembly GCF_016835505.1). Taxonomy (NCBI): domain Eukaryota; kingdom Metazoa; phylum Chordata; class Cladistia; order Polypteriformes; family Polypteridae; genus Polypterus; species Polypterus senegalus. The sequence goes on along the minus strand of NC_053160.1, from coordinate 124,767,460 downwards.
GATCAAATGTCAACTATTTCAGTTACTACAGCTCACCTGTTCCTTCTGATCTAGCTGCATTTCACCTTCTGGACTACTGCTCAGTGCCCCAGTAAGTTCTGGTGTGGATTCTTCTTTGTACATGCATTTTCCTTTCATAGTATCCTTGTCTGACTGAGCAGAAGTACTACAGAATCCCTGAAGACGGACAAGAGTCGAAGGCAACAGTTTGTCCCTTGGGCTGGGTCTTTTCTCTTCGTTAAATAACAAACAAGAAAATTAATACTTTCACTATCACTTTAGAAAAACAAATTCAGTTAAGCATTTACTACATTCATTCATTTAAAAAAAGTTCACGTAAAATTCAAAATTATAGAATTGTGTTCTTATATTATAAAGTTTATCAGCATATTGTAAAGAGGCCCACACCTGATGTAAAGCAAATGCCCATAAAATTATGCTGTGAACTCAATAACTTAATTTTCTATGTGGCACCTTCAAACTTCTGTAACCACATTTTCTACTTCCTTTTTAGTGGACTGTTATATTTTCAATAACACTAGCATTAAACCAAGCTATTTGGTAAAATACAGGGTGGTCCAGATCCAATTATGCAGATCCAGATCGTCTGGATGACTTTAATTTATGTGGGGAAAATTCCAGTTCGGCGTGAAGACCATTCTTTATGTCGTCAGTTCGCACACTTTTTTGGGTGATTTTCTATGTAATAAACTGAATAAGTTATAGCGTAATGAAAATTGCATAATTAGATCTGGACCACCCTATACTTGTTATATGTCACTTGATATCTCTGCGAGTTACTAACTTTGCAATTGCTGAATTTTTAAATATGACGTGTTTATAAATTTAACTTTTATCTAGTATTGTATTGGTCTAGTCTTTCCTATGTAAATGCGTGGGTGTAGAGTCTCTTTCAACTTTTACAGTATGCTAAATATGACACATAATATTTAATTTGTGTGTTTTATTTTGGTAACTGAAAAGGCAGGGAGGTATAAATGATCTCATTAAATCAATAATATAGATTAGGTAGTTTACTAGACTGCTGAATTTTGGAAGTAGATAAAATTCTGGGGTATATGCAAAGGGAAAATAAGTATAAATTGTAAAAGAATGTCATTGTTTATTAGAATGTACAGTATATATTTAAGCTTAAATAAAGTGACCAATGTGTGTGCATGCTTGTAAGAATACAGTATGTAAAATGGAGGCTTGGAACTTTAAGATGAATATATGTCGTGTCTAGCCAAAAGTAACTTAATCAACAATAAACCAGACCATGGGAAAGTAACTCCCAAACTTTGAGTGATACAAAATCTTACATAAAGCAGTGTTTTATTGTGAAAAGGGGCTGTCACCAAGACCCTGTATATTCAAAGGGTTTTAAAAAGACACTGCCAGGGACACATCATAACTGCCATGACTAAGAGGACTAAGAGGAAAGAGATATACTTGCTTTGTACTTGAGCTTATCTGTGCTGAGTGAATGTTGAATCCGTACGTTTTGCAGGATGTAAGTGTGAATCAAGGCTAACAGTTTAGGCATTTCCAGTATTAACTTGCCCACCAATATAAAAAGAACTTGAGAGACACATTTACATGTCTAAACACACAGTCACTTATATATTTTCCTCCTCTGCCCTCAGATCAGAAAGAAATGCCACAGAAAAGGGACCGTAACATCACCTTAAGTGTGCCCTCTGTTGGTTCTCCTCTTTAAAAATCCCCATCACATGCAATTAGTGTCATTTAGAACAGGCATGTCAAACATGCGGCCCGCAACAGAAATCTGTGTGGCCCACATGACAGATCCTAGTTAGCACTGAACTTGTACAAAATGATTACTATCTTTTGTGATTGAATCATTCTGTATCTTCGGCGTTACTTATTGACTATTCTTACTTCTGCCTTCTGACAAAAGTGTGTTTTCCCATGGCATTATGGTACCGGATCATCTACTAGTATAGCCACGAGCCTTGACCAAAGTTAATGAGCTGCAATGTCACAACTGAAGTGCTAGGCTGCAGCAGCGGGCAGCGGGGTCGGCTTTAGGCATGTGCAAACTGTGCACCTGCACAGGGCCACCACGCCAATATATATTGAATAGTAAAAAGAAAGAGAAAATAATGACACAGCTGATGACAATGTACCGAAAAAAAATTCTGTTACTTGTTAATTAGTATGCTGTATTTACTACGGTCGCTAGAGACGGAACAGTAAGCTATATGTAGTATTATAACGTTCTGCCGTAATGAGAATATCATAGGCTGCCACTTGGTTTTCAAGTTGTGGACACGTGCATATAGAAGCATGTCATGAGCACGAGGCAGCTATGCAGTGTCCGCAATGGATGTGGCCATCCACCGTGCATAAGATACCATATTGACATTGGTGGGCGAAGGGGCCACCGATTCTTTCTCTGCCCAGGGCCCACAAACCTAGAGCCGTCCCTGCGCAGGCTACACTACTGGCTGGGCTGCTGAGACTGGCCACTGGGCAGAACTGACTATTACGAGTAGTAATAGCCCGCATATTTTCACGTTTTTTTGCTCTAGCTTTATGTAATTTTGTGCTAGTATTGTAACGAACAGTTAGTGCAGACTACAGCTGAAAATCTGAAGTGGATGCGAAAAGTTGGTCAGTTGTTTATTAACATGTTTTTGTGATTTTGAGTTTGTAAAATCAGTGTAGGTCAGGTGGCTTTTTGCATATTGGCTTATTTTACAATATAAACTTTGAAGTCAACTTAGTAAAGTAAAATTTGATTTTTGGAGGATTTCTTTTCCAACTCGAATTACTGAGCAATGAATTCAGTGAGCGTTTTCGTGATTTCAGTTCACATGAACAGGACTTTGCGATGTTCTCTTACATCGTTGAGAATGCGCCTGAGAATATCCAAATGGAATTGATTGAACTGCAGTCAGATTCTATTCTGAAGGCAAAATACAACGTAGTTGTTGTGCCAGGCTTGTATGCTTACCTGCCACCCTCGTATGTGCAGATCCTTAAGTTGGCATTGAGAGTACTATCTATGTTCAGAAGCACTTACTTTTGTGAGCAATTGTTTTCGTTAATGACAGCTACCAAAACCCCACATCACTCAAGATTTACTGTTGAGCACCTGTCATCCCTCACAAAAATTTGCAGCTACACAAGATTTCAAGCCGGATGTTGACAAACTGGTTACTAACAAGAGATACCAAGTGTCGGGACAAAAGAAATAGATCTCACACTGTAAAACTCCTATATAAACAATGAATATAATATAATAATATAAGGACCTAGCTAGGAGGCTAAGACTCTAATTGTATGCTGTTGTACGGAGATTGTATGGAAATAAATTGCTTTTCTTTAAAATTTAAGTGTAACATTTTTTAAAGTTTTCAGTATTGGAAAGAAAGCTACAGTAACTTTGTATAATAGTATTTGTTACAATGCGGCCCGCTGACATACGTATGGCAGTCGAAGCGGCCCACCAATGGTAGTGAGTTTGACATACCTGATTTAGAAGACCATTATAGAGGATGGCATGTAAGAATTCTTCAATATTCTGAATTGTATCATTTTTACAAGTCAATTTCAATGGGTATTAAATGTTCTTACCCCTTGGTTCCCCAACCCTTTTCACAAGTTTTCTTTACTACTTTCACACCAGTACCAAATGGCAACCAGACTGTTGTCAAACTAGTGTAAAAATTAGGAAAGTAAGAAACTTACTTCTGAAAAATCTTAACACAATCTCTCACATCTGTAAACATGACTTTTTTATGAAAAATGTTATAAACGTTTAGACTTATTTTTACCATCCATAGCACTTCCACTAATAGAGGCATCTTCATTTTCACCTTGGTCACAAAGCCTAGGGCGTTTTTTCCTTGGCTCTCCCAGTGAGGATTTCTTTTTCTCCGTAGATGTTGACTTCTGAAGAAAATAATTTCAATAAACATGGAGGAATTAAGACATTTCATATCTTCACCACAAAAATACAAAACAAACTATCAAAATGGAGAAATTACATATTACTACTTCAGAAAAGATTAACTGTTCTTCATTTTATGAAATTTACCAATACATCATCCTAACCTTTAAACTAATTTAAATAAATGCACATGCATGCCTTATTATTTTTTCAAGAAACAAATAAATATTAAACACATTATGCACTCTTTAAAAATGTACTTTATTGAACACCGAGGTGGCAGCAATATGGCTCAATGTAAATACACCACAAACCTCCAGAATCCTTAATTCAAATGCAGAAACTGTCAGGGTATAGTCTTGCATTTTATTTCTCACAATAGCATAGCTTTTCTTCTGACATCTGCAAAACATGTGAGGTGGGTTCCAAGTGTGAGGGATTGAGGGTTTCTGCATAAGTATGTCTGCGATAGACTGGTGCCCTGTCCTTACTTGAATATGCATGTAAGAAAGGAGATTAATGGATTATAAAGGGTCTCAGTGTGAAGAGTGTGTAAAATTGACAATACTTTACAAAGCCTAACACGGAAATACTAGGACATGCTACAGAGACATAAAAAAAACACAGCCAAGTAGAAATGAAAGTTGTGTGTGAATGTGAGAATCTTGCAATTGTAACATCCAGCCAGCCATACTCCCCTGAAAATCAGTTAGAAAATATAGACCCCTTAAACTTCACAAACATCGCCAAGAGGACAAACGAGTTAAGAGTAGATTTGACACCAGTTATATGGTCAAGTTATTTCCTGTCAATAAAGGACATATTTCTATTCTATTTCTGTCCTCCAATAGGTTTTCCAACAGTTAAGATAGCTTTCCTTGTAAAATAATTAATTTTAGTGATGATGAGAAAGAGGATGATGTTAAGAATTTGACACCCGTTAATTAAACCAAAAATAAGTTTTATTTTGTCTAGATAGTCTTATTTATAAACTTTAAGGTTCCCTGTGAATGACATGGTGAAATGCAGATGGTATAACACAGGCATGTCAAACTCATTACCATTGGTGGGCCTCTTCGACTGCCATACTTGCATCAGCGGGCCGCATTGTAACAAATACTATTATACTAAGTTACTGTAGCTTTCTTTCCAATACTGAAAACTTTATAAAAATGTTACACTTAAAGTTTAAAGTAAAGCATTTTATTTCCATACAATCTCCGTACAACAGCATACAATTAGGAGTCTTAGCCTACTAGCTAGGTCCTTATATTATATTATATTATATTCATTGCTTAAATAGGAGTCTTACACTGTGAGATCTATTTCTTTTGTCCCGACACTTGGCATCTCTTGTTAGTAACCAGTTCGTCAACATCCAGCTTGAAATCTTGTACAGCTGTAACTTTTATGAGGGATGACAGGTGCTCAACAGTAAGTCTTGAGCGATGTGGGGTTTTGGTAGCTTTCATTAACGAAAACAATTGCACACAAAAGTAAGTGCTTCTGAACATACACAGTACTCTCAATGCCAACTTACGGATCTGCACATACGAGGGTGGCAGGTAAGCATACAAGCCTGGCACACCAACTACGTTGTATTTTGCCTTCAGAATAGAATCTGACTGCAGTTCAATCAATTCCATTTGGATATTCTCAGGCGCATTCTCAACGTTGTAAGAGAACAGCGCAAAGTCCTGTTCATGTGAACTGAAATCACAAAAACGCTCACTGAATTCATTGTTCAGTAATTCAAGATGGAAAACAAATCCTCCAAAAATCAAATTTTACTTTAATAAGTTTGCTTCAAAAGTTTATATTGTAAAATAAGCCGATATGCAAAAAGCCACCTTACCTGCACTAATTGTACAAACTCAAAATCACAAATATGCTAATAAACAACTCACCAACTTCTCGCGTCCACTTCAGATCTTCAGCTGTAGTCTGCACTAACTGTTTGTTACAATACTAGCACAAAATTACATAAAACTAGAGCAAAAAAACCGTGAAAATATGCGGGCTATTACTACTCGTGATGTTCAGTTCTGCCCAGTGGCCAGTCTCAGCAGCCCAGCCAGTAGTGTAGCCTGCGCAGGGACGGCTCTAGGCTTGTGGCGGCCCTGGGCAGAGAAAGAATCGGTGGCCCCTTCGCCCACCAATGTCAATGTGGTATCTTAGGCACGGCGGATGGCCACATCCATTGCGGACACTGCATAGCTGCCTTGTGCTCATGACACGCTTCTATATGCACGTGTCTGCAACTTGAAAACCAAGTGGGAGCCCATGATATTCTCATTATGGCAGAACGTCATAATACTACATATAGCCTACTGCTCCGACTCTAGCGACATTAGCAAATACAGCATACAAATTAACAAGTAACACAATTTTTTTCGGCACATTGCCATCAGCTGTGTCATTATTTTCTCTTTCTGTTTTATATTCAATATATATTGGCGTGGTGGCCCTGTGCAGGTGCACAGTTTGCACATGCCTAAAGCCGACCCCACTGCCCGCTGCTGCAGCCTAGCGCTTCACTTGTGACGTTGTAGCTCAATAACTTTGGTCAAGGGTCGTGGCTATACTAGCAGGTGACGTTTCCGGTACCGTAATGCCATGGGAAAACGCACTTTTGTCAGAAGGCAGAAATAAGAATAGTCAATAAGTAACGTCGAAGATGCAGAATGATTCAATCGCAAAAGATAGTAATCATTTTGTACAAGTTCAGTGCTAACTAGGATCTGTCATGCGGGCCGCACAGATTTCTGTTGTGGGCCGCATGCGGCCCGGGCACTGCGTGTTTGACATGCCTGGTATAACAGACTACATTAATGGACTACATCAATCTTTGTGGTGACATTGAAATACGCACCAAGACTATATATTGATTCCCCAACAATAATCACGGGTCCTATTTATGTGAAGGTTCTTCTTAAACAGAACTCAAGAATCTTCTTCTTGTAATATAGGGAAGAAATAAAATAGAAACAGGGAGAAGGTGAAGTCTGAGAAAGGGAAAGTGAACACTGAGAAGTTTAAGGACACTTGCATACAGGAAAAAGGTAGTGGACAACTGAGGATTTTTCCAACAAGCCAGGCATCATCATGTACAGCACCATCAGCAAGTCGTCTTCCAATGCTACTTTGACTTAAAGTAAATTAATCATGGGATGACTTGGGCCAGAATGTTTGTCAATGTCAACGTGCCATCACTTATGACTTAAGCGTTAATGTAGCATCACACTGCTAGTGGTTAACAAGGGTGTCTTCATTCTCATAAGGCGCTCTTAGTGCATTCAACTGCCCTAATTATGTTAGGAAAACTGGGAATTTCTGTAAATTGCCTTTTTATATTGGCCTCTACTCCCATACCATATGGAAACTGACTACATTCACGTCATCAGTTATTTATTGCTTCCAGCACAGCCAATTATTATACTGTATTATTAAAAATATTACAATTATTAAAAACTGGACATGAACAGGTGCAGTCTGATTTTGGACAGTCCATCTTCATAATGCCAGCTTCAATACAGTAAAGTTCCAAAAGAATGGCTCTAGAAAGCCTAAATAAGCTCAACAGCTTTAAAATAAGTGCCAGCCCATTACTCTTCCGATCTGTAATACTGGTTATAATTTATTATATTTCCTATGAAAGATGCTATATAGATTGAATGATTTGTAATATTTCTGGTCTCCAACCACACATCATTAATACCAACTTAACCCATGTATTAGGTTGGGGGCTGGTTATGGTGCCATCAGACACAAAGCAGGAACCAACTGTCTGTAATTTATGATTGTGCTTACAATAAAAGTCACTGTATAAGTTGACCGATTAGTAATATTTTCTTAATTATTAGGTTCACACAATGAGTAGTACTATTGCCTCACACATCCAGTATCCATCCATCCATCATCTAACCCACTATATCCTAACTACAGGGTCACGGGGGTTTGCTGGAGCCAATCCCAGCCAACACAGGGCGCAAGGCAGGAACAAATCCCTGGGCAGGGCACCACATCCAGTATTCTGAGTTCAAATCACACACCAGGAGCCTCATTTATAAAATTATATTATATTATTTTTATTATATATTATACAGTATATTATACTATATTATATCATTTGCTGCTATTATTATTTTTTACTGCAGTGAGTCTATTTGAATAAATATTGCTTTGCTTTAAATTTCTATATGTTATCTATACATTTTGAATGATTAAGTTAAATGCAAGGCACCAGGGTCAGATTTATAATACGTATTTACATGCACACAAAAAGAGGCCCAAAATTTGTGTACACAACTTTCCATTCAAAAGATGGCATTTATAAAAGAATACTTGACAGGGGAACATATTTATGTTTACGGCAACTCTGACCCATCTGTACCCAACATTTTGGAGAAACCTGGAAACGACGATATGATTGATTAAGTAGTGATTAAGTAGTAAAAGGCAGTCAAACCAGCTGAATGATGGCTATTATATCATCAAGGTGACATTATAAAGTGCGCTGACATGACAAACATATTACACCTCAAAAGTGATTAATATGATATACAGACTGTATTTTAGCTCTCTTTTAAGACAACACTGCATATTGGCACTGAAGAACTTCTTTGTTTTTTCTCAGTTCATATCAACTACCTACTGTCACTTTTCAGCCAACTGGTGGACAGGTGAGGAATATCTCAGCCAAGCCTCAATCCATCATGCCCGTTGTAATGGATGACATTAACCAACCAGTGAGGCACTACATCCAGTCTTCATATGTGTAGGTGCACATAAATAAAATATAACATTTTTACCAATATAAAAAGGTAATTTGCATCAGTGTCTGGCTCTCTTAATGTAATCCGAGTAATTTATAGCTCTCATATTACAATAAGGGCACCTAGTGAGAATGAAATTGCTTTTGTTAACCATGAGCAGTTACATTCTATTAATGCACAAGTCATCAGCAATGCCAAGATGAGGCTAAGTGGCCTAGGTCAAACCCATGATTCATTTATTTTGAGGTAAAGTAGCTTTGGCAGACATGATGGTACAATACATGGTGGTACAGAAATTAAAATTATAAGTAATGAAAGTATTAGTTCAATTAAAAAGTTAAATCATATATTGCAATAGGTACTGAAGCTTCAGCATGTAGTGAGTGTAACTGGTAGCCTCAGGCAGTGTAAGAATTAAATATTAAAAGCTAAAGCCCATACCTTTTCTCTAAAGCAATTGGGAAGGCCACCACTTGTTACAAAAGCAAGGTTTTCTAATTAGCAAAGTAAATAAGAGATAGACACTCCTGTGGCCAGAAGGCATGAATATTTCTTAGGTCATAAGATAATGGGGAAAAGGTAATCATGTCCTATAGGAAATTATTTGTGCCCATTAAGCAGAAGAATACATTGCCAAAATTTAGAAGTTAGAGGGAAGGAATGCAACAAGTAAATATAAGATGGGGTTGCTTCTTCAGCCAGGTAGCCAATAAGCACTTTAGGTCAAGGTAATGGTGGCTGATAATGGGGCAATTACATCCATTTAGAAACTTATCAATGTTTATTAGGCATTAGAAAATATTAGTGACTAGGTAAAAAAACACAGGAATGTTGGAGTCAGATAATGACGAGAAAACTATAAAACTATCTCATAAGAAGAAATTGTATTAAAACAAGGTATTACCAGGCTTACGACAATCTTTTCATCGAGCTGAGATGGCTTTTGTGCATCAATGCAATAAAGTCTAAATTCTGAATACCCATCCAGAAACTATTTGTGTTTTATTCCAAGAGGGAATGAATATTTCTCCACAACAGTGGCTGGCTTATTGGCAAGATAACTGGCTAAACTCTTGCTTTTTCATATGCCAAGTACGATTCACTGCAACATCAATCATGACACAGCAATCATGTCATTACACATACCAGGGCATAGTGGGTACCTACTCAGACGCTGGTGTCTTGAATCTTTCTTGTTCTCCAACGTCATCCTACAGACCATCATCCTATGATGCCTAACTACACTTTACTCTGCCACCACTTTGCAGTCTTCAATCTCCTTCAGATTGAACCTCCTGCATAGGATACAATATACGTTTGTGCATCTTCCTTTGCTCTTGTATGTCACTCTATATTCCTCCCTCTTCTTAAAATACATATTCACCACAGCCATGTCCATCCTTTTTGCAAAATCCACTATCATCTGACCTTCTTCATTCCTCTCCTTGACACCATACCTACCCATCACCTCCTCATCTCCACTGTTCCCTTCACCAACTTGTTCACTGAAATCCCCTCCAATCACAACTCTCTCTCCCTTTGGTACACTGTCCATCACTTCATCCAAATCACTCCAGAAATCTTCTCTCTCATCCATTGCACACCCAACTAGCAGGGTACATGCACTAACAACATTCATCATCACATCTTTAATTTCCAGCTTAATAATCAGGACTCTGTCTGACACTCTTCACCTCCAAAACACTCTTGATATACTGTTACTTCAGAATAACCCATACTCCATTTCTCCTCCCATCCACACCATGACAGAACAATTTGAATCCACCTCCGATCCACCTAGCCTTACTCCCCTTTCATTTAGTCTCTTGCATGCACAATATTTCAACCTTCCTTCTCTACATCACCAAAGCTAACTCTCTCCCCATACCAGTCATAGTGCCAACATTCAAAGTTCCTATCCTCTGTTCCACTCTCTTTACCTTCCTTCTCTCCTCCTGCCTCCAGACATGTCCCCCCAATTTCCGCCAGCAACCTGTTGGCTAAAAGTACTAGTAGCGGCTGTTGTAAATCCGGGCCTCGACCAATCCAGGATGGAAATCTGTATTGTTGTCCGCATATAGATCTGAGAAAAGTACACCAGATGCCCTTCCTGACGTAACCCTCCCCATTTATCCAGGCTTGGAACCAGCACAAAGAAACACACTGGTTTGTGCATTCCTTGTGACTGGGTTGGCAAACTGGATTTAACCAGGATAGAAAAAGAAGGGGAATGATCAAATGAATGACTGCGTAAGAGGAAAAGTACATCAGAGTCTGTAGTTTGAGAAACAAACACTTGCGTTGGCCTCTTCCATAGATACATGCCAAATAACAGTGTTTTCTGCAACAGGAAAAAGATGATTCTGTGATGGTCAATTTCAATCAAAAAAACATGAAAATTTCTGGGTAATTTCCAAACTTCTAACTGATAGTACTCACTGACTGACTGACTCACTCACTGATCAACAAAAACACTATTTCCCATTTCATTAAAAATCCAACATTAGAAAGGATTGTACATCTAGGCCAGCATGTATTCACTAAGAAAAAACATTTGGATATATCAATATTTAGGGTTGAACAATTCCACAACAGAAAAAATAAATACCCCAAAATCTCAAAAATGCTTTAACTGATTTGACTGAAAACTGGTGATGCTAGTAAACTAAACTAGTAAAAAGAAAATTAGCTAACCCATGTTTTTAATATGTTGATATTTATTAATATTATGCTAATGGACATGCTATGTGCTGTGCTGAGAGTGGCCTTTATGGAGCAGAAGTAATGTTGAACTAAAGCACTAACCAACAGGGTTAACAGAAGCTACCATAACATTTGGCATGTACAGCAAGATATGAAATGGAAGGAAAAAGTTCGGTGACGTTCAAGGAAGATGCAAAGATCAAAGGTTAGCATGCTATAAACCTCCAGTACTGATGCCAGGCACTCTAGCTGCGAGAGGTGTTGCTGTGCTAGAAGCAAAAAAGTGAGACAGAAAGAAGTAGAGGCAGAAGTCTTGTGCTAGGATCAATTTTGTCCATCATATACAATAAAGCCATGGATCAATGTTGCACCATTAAATGAACATGCACAAAGCCCAAGCCTTAGTAATTGACACCAAAATGTGTTCACTACAATCCATCCATTTTCCAACCCGCTGAATCCAAACACTGGGTCACGGGGGTCTACTGGAACCAATCCTAGCCAACACAGGGCACAAGGCAGGAACCAATCCTGGGCAGGATGCCAACCCACTGCAGGACAAACACAAACACACCCACACACCAAGCACACACTAGGGCCAATTTAGAATCGCCAATGCACCTAACCTGCATGTCTTTGGACTGTGGGAGGAAACCCACGCAGACACGGGGAGAACATGCAAACTCCACGCAGGGAGGACCCGGGAAGCGAACCCAGGTCTCCTAACTGCGAGGCAGCAGCGCTACCAAATATACCAAATACGGGTACATAAAATAATGTTTTAGTTCAGCGTTTCCCAGAATTGGTCCTGGGGACCCCCTGTGGCTGCAGGTTTTTGTTCCAACCAGATTCCTAATCAGTGAAAACACCTGATAGCACTTATTTAATTAGCTGGCTTTTTTTCTCTTATTCTACATTTAGAAAAGCACAGCTGCATGATTTTTTTACATTTATGAGACATTTAGAAATATTTCTGGTTTCCTATAGATTTAAAGGCTTACCTCTCTTTTGTTAATTACATTATATTTTGCCCTTTCTCTGTGCAGTTTTACCCCTTCATTGTATCTTATTAACAATGATTAAAAAGGAGCAGAGCAGACACGCAGGCAAAGCAACACTGAACAATCAAAATCTGATACTTTAGCGTTAGACCCACTGATTAGTAAATAATGGATTAAACTATTAGAACACCTTGAAAAATATAATGAAAATCAAGATGAAAATATTGTAAAAAAGAAAAAATACATTCCTATATAAGTGCTTGATACATTTTAATATATATATATATATATATATATATATATATATATATATATATATATTTTACCAAACTTAGTTTTCTGATTTCTATATTGTTTCCAAAACACAGAACTTGGGAAACAACACATCACTTAATTAGACCAGGAGTCCAATCAAAAACAAAAGCTGGTTGGAACAAAAATCTGCAGCCACAGGGGGTCACCAGGACAGAGTCTGGGAAACACGGTTTTAGAATAACGAATGTAAAAATGGCTTAAAGTTTCAGAATGTCAGATAAAAGGAGAAATTTTCACATTCTAGCTTACATTTTGTATGCATTGATACATGTTTACCTAGTCTAAGTTTCCACTTCGAACACATTAACATGCTCCTCTCCTCCGAGGCTGTCTGGATTGCACCACTGGCTGCAGTTACAAGTACAGATTATAATTTCTAATAATATTAGAAACGATTAGTCGGTTATTAAATGTGCGAGATAACATGAAACCTTATGCACATGGACCGTATGTATCAATATGAATCTAGCTGTTCATAATCACAATAAAAGGGTATAATTTATCTTCATTCAGTACTTTGCATAATGAAAGCTCTTGAAAATGTTCAAAGGAAAAAGGGAAATTAGTCATTTGACTAATGCTGACAGATTCCATGATCTATTTAGCGAACCTGATTAATTATCTCATAATCCGACACTTACTGTCCCGATTACCTGAGGTTCTGCAGACGAGCAACTCCCAGTTTCCGGTTTATTTACAGGCATGAAAAACTTGCTAATGCAAGCTTGCTTGACACTGCTTTTAGCCGTTTTCGACATGAAAAGTATTTAATTGCAAAAAGGGACCAAAACAACTACAGCGCACCGGTATTTCTTGTCATGCGTTCACTGTAGAGCCGCAAAAGTGCCCGGCGCAGTGATGACGTCACATGACCCGCCCCTTTATTTAAAGTGATATACATATTTAAAAAAAATTGGAACAGACTCAGTTAGTTGCTAATAGTAATAGCAAAAATATAGAATTTCACTATGGAGTTAAGCCATTCAAAAAAATTCAAAAAATATATTTGAAAATATATCTTTCTAGTTAAGAATGTAAAAATATTTATTTTTCTGTAGTTTATATACATTAGCACATACTACGGCTATTTTAAAGGATGGATATATCCATCCATCCATCCATTATCCAACCCGCTATCCTTTACCTCTTTATGTTTAATCTTGCTTATTCATCTATACACGACCATAAATTAAAATAAATGAACTGAAGAATGCCATGTGCTATGTCATTTATTGACTTATTGAGCCTGATCAAATTGGACAGGTACTATTTTTCGGTCCCATTTACGTTTAAATCCAGTTTGTTTCTATTTAGTATTGATTTTAAAAAAGGAAAAAGTTACGCAAAAAACGTGGTTACATTCACGTGGGTTGTCTCAAAGCGTCAGTGGTTGATCTTGAACTGGACTTAGAAACTATTTAGGGCAGCAAGGTATCGTAGCGGACTGCTTCTGGAGCCAGGGTCCTAGGGTTTGGGGTTATTGTTTGTGTGGGATATACACTTTCTCCTCTTGATCCTCGGAGTTTTTCGTATTCCGGTTTCCTCCCGCGTCACTAAAGAAGAACAGATTAGGTGAATTGGTCACAAAGTGGATATGCGCGTGAGTGGACAATGCGATGGACTGGCAGCCTCTGCTGAGATGGTGTTAGCCTTACATCCGGGACATTTGGATTCGCGAACATTTCATTGGATTCTTGGATTTTAAATATATTATGCTTAATTATTTATCATCACATCTTGGACGCATTTTCTTTTAACTGGTGGAGCAAACATGCCTACATAAAATTGTCGAAAAGGTAGCAACTCCACAGACACAGAGAAATGATATACCTTTTTCAACAGTGCCTCTCCGCTACTCATCGGAATGAAAATATGCGGAAGTCCACGTGCGTGATGATATCCCATGAAACATTTCGAGATTGCGTTCGTATTTGGCGCTTTGTAAGGAAGAAAGCAGAAATCAGAAGACGAGCCTGTACAATAAGTAAACTTGCTACGTCTGTGAAAATTAACGAAAACAGCATGGGTCGCTTTTTGAAGTGCATAGTTGCTGTCTGCCCTAATATGGGTATCGGAAAGAATGGGAATTTGCCTTGGCACCCAACACGACTCAGGTAAGATTGTTGTTGTGGTTAGTTTTGCCTACTTTTGTATGGTGGTCGACTGAGGTTTTTATGCATATAGCATCTGACATGAATTTTGTGTACTGGCGTATATGCTCACGACATGCTCTTATTATATTACTGGCTCACGGAGGAACTGTATTGAGTATCTACTTATAAGGATAACTGCAAACAATCTGAGTGAGTGAGTGAGAGAGAGTGTGAGAGAGAGAGAGAATGGGGTTAATTAAATTCCATAAAAAAACATTTTAAGAGTTAATTTAGAAAATGAAAACTGGTATAAGGTCTTTTAGTTGTTAACATAATTCGATTAAGGATGACTTGAACATTGTTATAAGGAAATATGCTGGATTATTATTTGCCCGGTTCATTTTTTGCCTCTGGCTAAAGTACCGATTTCAATGTGCAATCGATACGTCTTGCTATCATTTTTGTTTTCCATCTTTATATTATATACCGCATTACCTTCTTTTTTGACTAGTTGACATTTGAAGTTTCCAAAATGACACTATTATTACTGTGACTTTACAGTACTTTGTAAGTTATTTCATGTATTTGTGGTTTGTTTAAGAAAACGTTCTGTTTGCAGTACTTAAGTTTATTTTTTCATGGTGAAGGTATTTCTTCTTAATCAATTTATATATTAATTTGTTACATGAAATTGCATTTTAAAGTTCTAGCCTGCTCTTGCATTTTATAATGGATCTTATGGGTTCTAGGGTCCCAATGTAAAGAACAATAACAACATTTATTTATATTACAAATACAAATAATGCAGCTGAAAGCAGCACTCAGATCTAAGAGGATGAGAACAGATAAATGGCCTCTGCTGCATTCACTCGCAAATCATTTACTGCTTTAACGAGTGCAGTTTCTGTGCTGTGATTTGTTCTAAAACCCAACTGAAATTTATCAAGAATAGCATGTTTATTTAGGTGGTCATTTAACTGCATAATGATTGCCTTCTCCAGAACTTTACTTAAGAAAGGCAGGTTAGAGATGGGTCTAAAATTTTCAAGAGCCTAGGGGTCAAGATTATGTTTCTTAAGTAGGGGTTTAACTACAGCAGTCTTAAGACAGTCTTTGAAGACCCCGTATCTAATGACAATTTACTATGTCAAAAACATTATCAATTAGCACGCCTGATACTTCTTTGAAAAACCTTGTTGGTATTGGGTCAAGGACGAGGTGGAGGTTTTAATTGAGATACTATTTTTTGTAAATCAGGTAAATCTATCCTAGTGAAAGAGTTTAATTTGTTTATAACAGGATGCTGGGGTTTAGGAGGATCCTTAGTGTTGGGGAGATATACTATGTTATTTCTAATATCATTAATTTTTTGATTGAAAAATACATTGATAGCCTCACAGGTTTTACTGGAAGTACTTAGGAGGCATTCCTTTGAGTTACCTGGGTTTAGTAGGCGATCAATTGTAGAAAATAAGACTCTGGGATTACTAGCATTGTTATTTATAATCTTGGAGAAATAGCAGTGCCTCTCAAGACGGACAGTGTTATTGTATTCTGTTATTTTGACTTTTAATATTTCATAGTGGATAGTAAGTTTAGTCTTCCTCCATTTACGCTCAGCTCTACGGCATGTTCTCTTTAAATCAGACACTCTTTGGGTCTTCCATGGTATAACAATGCTAGAAGATTTTTTCACTGTCTTTTCAGGTGCAACTATGTCAACAGCAGCTCTCACTTTAGTATTAAATCTTTCCACCTTACTATTTACATTATCCTCGCTATTATAGTTGGCACTATAAACGGACTGATTGCTTAGAATGTTTGTAAGTTTTAAAGCTGCTGCTGAGTCAAAGAAGCGTTTTTTAACAATATGCTTCTCATGAGTGTTTTTTATCATTATTTCTATATTAAAAGTAGAAGAAAATGGTCTGATAGACCAATATCAATGATCTGTTTTATATCAACTTTCAGTCCTTTAGTAATCACTAAGTCTAACGTATGACCTGCTTTATGTGTAGGCTGATTTATGAGTTGTCTCAAATCAAAAGAATCCAGGAGGTTCATAAATTCTTTTACTTTTAGATCACACTGATTATCTATATGAAAATTAAAGTCGCCAACTATTAGGAGTGTGTCATAGTTAGTAATTAAAATTGACATTAAGTCAGAGAATTCCTCAAAAAAAGGCGCGTTGAATTTTGGAGGTCTATACACGGATAATACTAGAACTTGAGAATCTCCATGATAACAACGGCGAGATACTCAAAGGACTTGAACTTACCAAAACTGACATCTTTACATTTTAACCGGCTCGAGTAAATGTTTGCCAAGCTGCCCCCCCTTTTTCCCTGGCGGTCTGCATGAGTAAAACTGTAATCCAGAGGCGCAGATTCGATTAAAACAGCGCGCCATCTGAGTTAAGCCACGTTTCACTTAGTGCAATAAAATCTATTTTTTTATCACTAATAAGATCGTTGATAAAAAACGTTTTGTTAGTTAAAGCTCTAACATTTAATAGTGCCATATTTAATGTTTCGGATGGGCAGAGATGAGTACTATATGCGTTATTGATATTTGGAATAGGAACTAAATTATTTTATTAGCCGCTCTGTGTGTATTTTTGTTTAATCTGTGATCTGTTTTATAGTTTTAATACATTGTTCCTCTAAAATAGTAATTTTAATTAGATTATTGGAGTTTATGCCGTATTTCCTAGATTTTCTACGTGCATTGAGATTGCTTATTACAGTATTAATGTTGTGCACTTTAACGGAAGATTCTATTAAACACTTATCATGTCCTAGCACAACAGTATCATTTCGAAGGGGTTAAGAGCAGAGATAGATAGTCAAGAAAACGAATTACCTTAGATATGTTTTCGGAGGGACCGGGCCCGAAACTGTTCGGATGCAGGCCATCATGCTTGAAGAAACGCGGCCTTTCCAAAAAGAGATTCCAATTGTTGATGAAACCAACATCTTTCTTCTTGCAGAAATCCTGTAGCCAGTTGTTCAATCCTAGCAGACGACTGTAGTACTTGTTGGATCGTTTGACGAGAGGTAGTGGACCCGAAACGAAGATCTTTGCCGATGGGGTCCTCTCCTTCGTGTCTTTAATCAAAGCTGCAAAGTCAGCCTTGAGGATTTCTGATTGTCGGTGCCTTATATTGTTTACGCCGGCATACAAACGATTGCTCCAACTGCCCTGTCCTTGTGCTTCTCGTAGATTGCCAGCGCGTGTCTCATCACATCTCGGACACAAGCACCGGGAAAACAAGAAACAAACAATTTTCCATTAGGGCATGCGATATTAAGGTTTCTAACAATAGAATCACCTACCACTATTACATCACCAGGGCTGAAGGCGAACTGGGGGAGAGGGTCGAACCGGTTCTGAGATAGGATGCTCGCCTGTGCCGATGGAGGTGCTCTGGCCTTGAACCCCCGCCTGCATAGCTGAAATCCACCGAGGTCATCAGCGGTGTCGCTCCTACGAGACGCGGGGGTGAGGACGGCACAACGCGGGGTTGATGTTACGCCGATTACAGATGGCGAGGATGGTTTATCCAGTAGCCGGGCCTTCAGATCTCTAAAGTATCTTGATCGGGACAGGAGTTTCTGAATCTGTTCATCGAGTGCCTGGAGTTCTTCAACTACGATTGCAACGCGATTTACCCCACTGTCGGCCATTGTCTGCTTCTGCTTCGTGCCTTAGGAGGAAAGAGAGAGAGAGACAGAAATGTACTTTGCCCGAAAGCACTCCAGTACTGCTCAATGTATCTTTACTTCTTACATGTTAATGTTTTACTGCTTAATAATTTATACAGTGGTGTGAAAAACTATTTACCCCCTTCCTGATTTCTTATTCTTTTGCATGTTTGTCACACAAAATGTTTCTGATCATCAAACACATTTAACCATTAGTCAAATATAACACAAGTAAACACAAAATGCAGTTTTTAAATCATGGTTTTTATTATTTAGGGAGAAAAAAAAATCCAAACCTACATGGCCCTGTGTGAAAAAGTAATTGCCCCCTGAACCTAACAACTGGTTGGGCCACCCTTGGCAGCAATAACTGCAATCAAGCGCTCTGGAGGAATTTTGATAGGTTTGGATTTTTTTTCTCCCTAAATAATAAAAACCATCATTTAAAAACTGCATTTGACTAATGGTTAAATGTGTTTGATGATCAGAAACATTTTGTGTGACAAACATGCAAAAGAATAAGAAATCAGGAAGGGGACAAATAGTTTTTCACACCACTGTATATAACGTTTTATTTTTTTCCCTTGCATTCAGTGAGCGAAGCCACAGGGTATGTATGCTAGTGTGTGTGTGTATGTATGTATGTATGTATGTATATATATATAATAGAGAGAGTGTGAGTGACCGATAGGGGGCGCTATCGCTCCCTTGAACCCTTGTCCAAGACACCAGGAAAAAAGTCCAATAGTTGACTTTATCTATGCCGCACAGTGCACAAAGCACCATCTCCTCCACAATACTCATATACAAATCACAATACTAACAATAAACCAATCCTCCACTCCCAGACGCGTTGCCACCCTTCCACCCAGCTGAGCGCCCCGTCTGGGAGCTCCTACAGTCCTTTTTATACTTCCTGACCCGGAAGTGTTCCCAATCCCCAGTCCATGTGATTCTTTATCACTTCCGGGTCAGGTACAAGTACTTTTCTTCACCACGGAAGTACGTCACTTCTGTCGTTTCTCCTCCTATGATGCACGTCTGGGTTATAGGACACATATGACTCTTTGGTCCTCCCTGCAGCTCCCTCTTGTGGCCCCTGTGGTATCCAGCAGGGCTGTGTATAAAAACTACATTGTCCATTGTTCCCTGCTGGTCTTCGGGGCACCTCCATACTGCAGGGAGGGCTCCATCTGGCGGCCTGGGGGTATTGGCCGGGGTGACAAGCTGGCCATATACCACAATATCTATATCTCAGTCCTATGAAAAAGTTTGGAACCCCTCTCGGCCTGCATAATAATTTGCTCTATTTTCAACCTGAAAAGACAGCAGTGGTATGTCTTTCACTTCCTAGGAACATCTGAGTACTGGGGTGTTTTCCGAGCAAAGATTTTTAGTAAAGCAGCATTTATTTGTATGAAATTAAATCAAATGTGAAAAACTGGCTGTGAAAAAATGTGGGTACCCTTGTAATTTTGCTGATTTGAATGCATGTAACTGCTCAATACTGATTACTTACAACACCAAATTGGTAGGATTAGTTAGTTAAGCCTTGAACTTCATAGACAGGTGTGTCCAATCATGAGAAAAGGTATTTAAGGTGGTCAATTGCAAGTTGTGCTTCCCTTTGACTCTCCTGAAGAGTGACCGCATGGGATCCTCAAAGGAACTCTCAAAAGATCTGGAAACAAACATTGTTCAGTATCATGGTTTAGGGGAAGGCTACAAAAAGCTATCTCAGAGGTTTAAACTGTCAGTTTCAACTGTAAGGAATGTAATCAGGAAATGGAAGGCCACAGGCACAATTGCTGTTAAACCCAGGTCTGGCAGGCTAAGAAAAATACAGGAGCGGCATATGTGCAGGATTGTGAGAATAGTTACAGACAACCCACAAATCATCTCCAAAGATCTGCAAGAACATCTTGCTGCAGATGATGTATCTGTACATTGTTCTATGTAACTATAATCGTAATAAATGAACAATAAAACGGCAGAGAAGCCGTGGATTAAATAAAAAGGCTGCAGTTATCAGCAGGGAGACGTGAATACCGTAGCGAAGCAAAGAAGGGAATGAAGAGACTGGAGCGACGGATGGCCTTGTATGGGCAGGCAGTCAATTACGTGGGAGCCGTGGGGATGGGGGACGTAATATAGGCAGACAGCCAACTACATAGGAGGCATGGTGATGGGGGACGAAACGCCGCCTCACACGGCGACCGAGCTGCAGGCTATGGACGTATATATGTACGTAAGTAGGATTCAATTATGACCGTTAAGCGTAGAATTTCAAAATGAAACCTGCTTAACTTTTGTAAGAAACCTGTAAGGAATGAGCCTGCCAAATTTCAGCCTTCTACCTACACGGGAAGTTGGAGAATTAGTGATGAGTGAGTGAGTCAGGCAGTGAGGGCTTTGCCTTTGATTAGTATAAATGTATGTGTATGTGTATATGTATATTTTTCCACATTTTATGTTACAGCCTTATTCCAAAATGGATTAAATTCATTTTTTTCCGCTGGATTCTACACAGAACACCCCATAATGACAACGTGAAAAAAGTTTACTTGAGGTTTTTGCAAATGTATTCAAAATAAAAATGAGAAATCACATGTACATAAGTATTCACAGCCTTTGACACCTGTTCATTCTATTGTGAATAATAAATGGATCAACTCCAGCTCAGGCCACAGGCCTATTTAGATGCCCAGGGAGGCCTTCTGTCTGTGTACCATACCGAATAAAATTTCCTGTCTCAGTAGCAAAGCTGTGTATTTCCCAAACGGGCGAGTCTCCTGCTCTCACTTCTTATTTCTATAATGTTGGTTTACAGGTAAAATAAAATGGCTTATTCTGTGCTTACCACCTCTGAGATATCAAAAGCAGTTTCCACCTCCTCAAGATATCTCTAAAACTGGATGGTGTGCCCCTCTACCTTTTGTGCTTATGTCAAAATGT
This sequence comes from Polypterus senegalus, assembly GCF_016835505.1. NCBI lineage: Eukaryota > Metazoa > Chordata > Cladistia > Polypteriformes > Polypteridae > Polypterus > Polypterus senegalus. Next base: position 124,745,992 of record NC_053160.1, on the reverse strand, counting down.
GACCTAGAAGTCTTTAACTCTTGGACCGGATCTCATCTCTTATGGGAGAGTGCACACTGTTTCTATAAAGAACAACCAGGGTCTTCAAGTTCATTAACTTTGAACTTGTGGTGCTGTATTAGCTGTCATCTCTTGTAGATGTTGGCCAACTGGATTCAAGTTTCTATAGATACAAGCTTCAAGCAGAAGTGGCATTGCAGTGGCTTCTGATTTTCTAATTCTGGTGATACTTTAATCCCATTTATTTTTAAATTTAATTTTTAAAGAGGACTTGTTTTTTTTTTTTTAACCTGCTCACCCTAAGTGTATATATCCGTTCCAGGGTTGTCAGAAGTATCAAAATATCAGTAAGTATCGATTTTAACTTTTTAAAATTACTTCAAGGCTCATTTTTCATGGTATTGCATTTGTGGCCTTCTTTACAAATGTACTTCCAGTTTGTCATGGCTTGAGTTGCAGCTTTGTTTCCACCTACTCTCAAGTGTTAATAAAATTCCAACTTCAGCAGTGTGTGGGCTTTCATCAGCATCAGTGCTGCTGGAGTCTTTGTGACAAATGGGGACAGAAAACCACAAGATATATGGAAGCCCCAATGCAAGATTTGTCAGTAAGCCAATGCAAAAAATTTCAAGGGGTATCCTATTTCTGAATTATTGATATGTATGTTGTAAAGTGTTGCATTTGAAGTAGAGGTATAAAGTTATCAACATGCCTTTTTTGTCAGCAGTTAAACATCTAATGCATCAAGACAGAGATCTGAAATTATTTTTAACATGTTGGGCATGTTTTATTCTGTGCTATTTACTCAGGCACAAGTTGGGCAACAGGGCTCTGTTGCTCCCTTCATTTTTAAACCCTTGTCATGAAGCCTGGTGCTGTAGCATGTTACTTTATTTTATTATGCACAAGTTTAAAACTGTATTTCATCACATTTACTATATAGTGTATGGCACTGTTTAACTTTTCAGTTCTCAATTGCTTAAGTAGTGGTGCATTTATGCAAATCCTTTAAACGTGTTAGTGGTCTGTTTGTGTGTTACTTTCCTGAACAATTGTTCTTTTTACTTGTTTATTTTAATTTTGTGTTTTTTTTAATAGTTTTATAAATGATTGCAATATTTTATTTAAATTAGTATTTAATGACATTTACAGCATTTCATTATACTATCACCAATACGGTTTTTGTTTTCATCAGTTTAAAAAAATATATAGATATCTATTCAGCATATTTTAACGTCTCTTTGTGCTGTTAATGTAACTTTACTCTTACCTTTTACAAAAGACTTCACTACTTGTATTTTCATTTATTAATTATTTAAATTTTAAAAATATATATATATTTTTTCAATCAGTGTTAAGATTTTAATACATTCAGACTTGCAGTTCTTTTAAGTACATTTTTATTGAGTTACATTATATACTATCCTATTTGATACTTACTATCCTATTGAAGGTGAAATTTTGGAATTGCCGCAATCCTAACTCGGATCCTTGGGCCTGGTTCTCACTTCATCTGTATCAATGTAACTTTCAGATGTGTTATGCTCTAGCAACTTCCCTGAATATTATTATTTTAGTTGCTTCCTTGTGTAACATGTCTCTCTTAACACTGAGTTACTGTTTTGCTCACTGTTTCTACCGTGAAAGATACCATGTACACTGTAGATGTTTGCTTGAATGTACATGTCACCCTGACCCCCCTTTCTAGCAGTGTGGTTTGTGTGTGATTTTTAACTGATATATCTTGTACCAATTTCTACTATCTTATTTGCAGTTTTCCTTTTTGTGTGTGCAGTTATTTCTTATAATTTTAAATTATGACGATGAACTTTACTGTCTTGCCAGTAAGCCAGTTCAGCTTCTGACTGTTAGATTTAGTGCATCAATACCCATTTTTTTCCCAGTGTCCTTTTTAGAGGACCTCGCCTTAAAAATTTAACTGTCCTCTAATTCCATTTATAATAACTTTGATACAAGTAATTTGTTTTTGTTTAAAACAATCATATCTTAACCTATTATCTCTTGCATACCTTTGCCCCTTATGTCTCCTTTTTGATTTTATTAATAGTCTGTTAGTAAAGCACAGCTGCTTCATTTACCATTTGCTTATCGAGTCTGCATTCTTACTTTACAGGTGTTTTTTAAATGGGTGTAACATTTTAGAAGCTGACTGCATACTTTTATAAAATTTTTCAAAGTGTTCAGTTTTATCTTTAAACCGATTGGCACACATACTGTGTTCTTTTAGCAAAATATGTATTTTTCTAACAAGAAATATGTAAAAGAGCAATAATAAAAATAATTTAACCACGTTCTGTACTTAGTCTCATTCTCTCAAACATTTACTCAGGTACTTTCCCAAACTATTATTTTAGGGTATCCAGAAGACTTTTGAAAGTCCTTGGGGTTCACCTAGGAAAAAGCATGGAAAGGAGTGCATTAGGTTACAGTAACGTCTGCAGAAGATTGTGAAACTTGTATTTTACTGATATGTAAATATTAGGCAATGTCAGAGGCTTTTGAACAAGTGCTGTACTTCAGGAATGTTTTCATTAATGCAGAATTTTGAAAGTATTAATGTTTACACAAGACTACACTACTGTACTGTAGTTCTTAGCATTTTATTCACCTTTGAATATATGACAAACACACAGCCTTTGAACAAGTTGAATCTAGTTATCTTCATAGATTTTTAATTTTCTTTGTTTTTCTCAATACCTCCACCCTTTCCATGGAATCAAAAATGGTATTAAATCTCTGTTCTTTTCAAATTATTGTACTGTATTTTGGAATTTCAGCATCTTGATAATCCTTATATATAACTAATATTTAAAGTTGCATTTCATCTGTTTATTTTACAGTAATGAATTTAAACATTTTCAGAAGCTGACAATGACACCATCATCAGAAGGTAAGAGATTCACTGTTACCATTTGCCATTTGTCTTTTTTATTGATTTCAATTTCTAAACATTATCACTGGCTAATTACAAAGCTTATTTCATCTTTATCTTAAAAGGTACTGCATTACAAAATTTACATTGCAGTCTTCGGCAGATTTTCTGAAAAATTTCATGAATAAACAAAACTACTGTAGAACGCAAAGCTTTTTAGCTATAGGAGCCTGTTTGGATTCCTAAACTTGAAAATTATTTATAGTTAGGTACATAAGTATTTGTGGATTTGAAATGAAGAAATTATTACATGATTGAAATGTAGGCTTTTGGCATTAATTAAAGAGATTAACAGAAAAATAGTATGAGCCATTTAGGAAAGACAGTTGTTTTTATACAGGGTCCCCTCATTTTCAGGGCCTTAGAAGGGCTCTCGTTATTTTATTAATTATTAAGTAGGTAGAAGGCCTGGGGTTGATTCCATGTGTGGAATTTGCATTTGTAAGCCGTCACTGTGAACTCTTAATATGAGGTCCAAAGAGCTGTCCATGCAAGTAAGAACAGTCCATCATTGGACAGGGGAAAAAAAAATCCAAGAGATAGCGGAAACACAAGGAGTGGTCAAATCAACCAGCTGGTACATTCTTAAAGAGAATAAATGCATTGGTGAACTCAACAACACCAGAAGGCCTGGACGACCATGTAAGATAACTTTGCTTGATGATTGCAGAATTCCTTACTTGGTGAAGAAAAAACAATTCATGACATTTAGCCAAACCAAGAACACACTCTGGAGGGTAGTACTATCCTTTCCAAAGTCTACAATCAAGAGAAGACTTCACAAAAATAAATACAGAGGGTTTACCACAAGGTGCCCACTATTGGTAATGCTCAAGCATCGGAAGAACAGATTAGAATTTGCCAGGAAATATTTAAAAAAAAAAAATTCCAGTTTTGGAAAAGTTTTCTTTGGACAGCTCAAATTAAGATCGGTATATACCAGAATGCTGGACAGAGAAGAGAATGAACGGCATATGATATGTAGCATACCACTTCATCTGTGAAACATGGTGGAGGCAGCGTTGTGGCATGGACATGCGTGACTGCCAATGGAAGCTTGACACTGGTATTTATTGATGATAGAACTATTGACAAAAGTTGCAGGATGATTTCTGAAGTGTGCAGGGCTATACTGTCTGCTCAGATTGAGACAACTGCTGCAAAACTAATAGGACAACACTTCACAGTACGAATGGACAGTTAGCCAGTTCATACTGTGACAGCAAACCAAATACTCTTCAAGGCAATGAAGTGGAATATTCTTCAATGGCCAAGTGTAATGGAAGGATTTTTCTAAAGAGAGGGGGGGGATCAAGAGAGCAGATGGGCGTTGGTCGCTCAGCGCAAAAACCAGCTTCAAGAAGGAAAAGTACTGGGAATATGGCCAGAGGGTTATGCTGACTTGTTTTTCACTTCGAGGGGCTTCACTATTTTGTGTGCCTTTTGGTACCAGGCGCCGTCTCCGTCAGGATAAAGGGGCATGCTGACTTGTTTTTCACTTCAAGGGGCTTCACTACGCAATTCTTATTTTTGTGTGCCGTTTGGTACCAGGTGTCGTCATCATCAGGACCAAGTGCAAAACAACACCGCGTCCCGTGGAAAGGTGTGTGTGCTGAAACTAATCACTTCTGTATACACTGCTTGCACGTAAGCCGCTTTGGGCAAGGACGCTCAATTAGTATATAAGGGAAGGTTTCGCCCTCAGTTTCTTTGGAGGCTCAACCGTGGGGACAGCGCGCACCGCCCGGTAAATGAAAGGCAATATGGGTTGGTCCTTTGACAAGACTGACAAGCGGGCCCCCTCAGTCTACTGGTCTGGGATGATGGCTCTATGCCTTTTTATATGTCTGTAAGTATTGTTTTGTTTTGTATGTCTGCATTATATGTGTTTGATTATTATAGTTGATTAAGTAAATAAAATAGAAGTATTGGACCTCTTCTCTCTGATTCTTTGCCTACTTATGTTCTAATCCCTGGAACCATTTTCCCACAACAAAACATTTTGGCGTCACGAACAGGATTTTGGGGAATCTGGTAAAATATTGAACTATTGAGTGAGGCAAAAAGAAATCAGAGATGTCTAAGAAAAAGGATAAAAACCCTGGCACGGCTCCTTTACCTCTTCCCGGCTGGGAGGAAACAGTATGGGAAGACTGCGCTAGAGAATTGAGACATGGGGGGGGATTAGCACAATATTGGCAAAGTTTAGGCCCCCCAACACCAGTGAATGTACTAGCCGCACTTAAGAAATGTCAGGTGTCTGTAAAAGAACCCATGACGGGCTTGCAGACACGGGGGTGGGTTTTACTAACGGCAGTTAGATGTCTGGACAGCTTGGTAGACGAAAAAGGAGATTAAGAAAATGCAAATGGACTTGACGGATGCGTTAGGGCGAGCCTCAATGGCCGAATCAAAGGTAGCTGTATTATTGCCGCGGGTACAGAAAGCCGAGGAGTTGGCGGATGAGGCAGCCTTATGCATAGCCAAGATAAATACCTGGCTAAAAATTTGCGAGCAGCTAGCAGTACACGTAGCAATGTATAAAGAGAATGCCATATAGATTAAGCAACGATCGCTCAGTGTTAAAGTGTGTGGTGGCACAGTAGTTAGCACTTATGCCATGATTCGAGTTTATTTGTGATTTATGTTGAAGCTTACATGTTGTTTGTTTTGAGTTAATATTCTCAATGACAGTTTAGTCTTTTTGACGAGAGTGCCGTCTTGCTGTAGTATCGAACCGCGTGATTTCTTGATAGTTGGATTTGCCCTAATTGTCGCAGGAATGGATCGCCACGAAAGCAATTCCTCGTTGTCGCCGAGTCATTTCGCCAATGGAGTCTCCTTGATCTAGAAACCAGCGCCGTTTCGAGCTGAGTAGAATCGTGTTAGAGTTAACATCCGTTAACGTCACGAGAGACTGTTTTATATTATAGTCTGATAAGTAAAGCAGCCTTCAGAAAAATGTAGGAGGATAGCACCAAAAAGAATAACAAGCGTTGAGAAGAATATAATGCGAAAAAGAAAAAGTGCACTGTATTTAACATCAAAGGTACCTGGCGCTTGCTAATGTCTGTGTATATGAATATGTCTGTGCTGAACTTATTCAATGTGTGTGCCTGTATACTATGTGTATGCCTGAGCATTAATTGTTCTCTGTGTGTGTGTAAATATGTTTGTGCTAAAAATGTGTGAGCGTACCTGTTATTTGTTCTGTGGGTGCGTGCGTGTGTTTGGGAGTAAGAAAGCAAAAACATGGAGACTTCTGGGTAATGTAGTTCAACTATGATTTGCTGAAGCTGCCGTGTGCATATAAACTTCCAGAGCTCTGAGTAAATATGGGTTAAAATAAATAATAAGTGATAATAAGTGACAAAACTGAGGTAAAGTTGAATGTGTTAAAACAATGGTTTGGGTGATTTTGTGTATGTTATATAGTGTATTAGAAGGATCCCTATGTGTGTGTATGTTAAATAGGTTTCAGTGTGCTTAAAAGAATGTGTAAAAATATGTGTTGTTTGCAAGAATTAAATAATTGATATTATTGTGAATGTAAATGTTGAAATTAAAAGAGCTCTTAATTCTAAATTGAAAAAAAAAAGATTTGAACAGGTGGTGTAAAAAGGTCTCCAGATTAAGCATATTATATGAGCACCCCTTTTATTTGAGTACTGGCCAGACTCTGATAAAAGGGAGGATTTTAATTAAAATGAGTAAATTTCGATTGAAGGAGACATTCTTTTAGCAAAATGAAGCAGGTTATTGGTAATACTCCTTTCAAAGCCTATGTTGATTAGTGCTGCTTAGAAAACAAAATTTACTGTATGTTGGAGAGGCAGAGTACAAGGAAAGCTGTTATAATGTGAGGGTTACTTGTATGTGATAATGAAGGAGGTAATAAGTCACCTTTAAGGACCAATGATTTGGTTATTTGTAAAGTTAATCAGAATTGAATCTAATCTAACATAAGGGATCTATTAGAGATTGTTAAGTGATTGTCATTGAAGGGACAATGCACTATTACTAGTCAGGGTCAGTCCAGTTTAGATATTCTAGGTTATTGATTGTAGTGTTATAGCAAATAATGTAGAGCTTTACATTTAGGTACATTTAATTAATTGAAAAGAATAATAGTAAGCATATGGGATGACACACATGACTAGTATTTTGGGGATAAGGGACACATACTATAGGTCAGGACATCTATAGCTTTTAGAAGAGGATAAATCAGTTTAGGCTAGCATGTTGATGGTGATACAGGTCAAATGATTAACATCATGGCTTGATGAGTATATGTTATGGAAATCAGTGAAATGAAGTAATAATTTGGCCCATAGGAGATGGAGTGTCCTATACATACAGTGGTGAGTGTGAGGTCCGTGAATTAAAAAGCCCAAATGAAGTTTGAAGATCTCTGAAGATATGAATAAGCTTGGGTACAACCCTTGAAATTGAAATTGAAATGAATGTGACCTCAAAAATGACCCAGTGATTTGCATTTTGGAAGTAGTGCTGACATCTTCCGAAGGGAGGATTGACACCTACTGTCCACAAGATGGCTGAATTAATGTGATAAAGGTGGCTCAAGGTTGAGACCACAGTTGGGTGTATATTTGGGCAATTTTATGAATGAGTGTGTTAAGATGTGAGCATGGTGAGGTGTGTAAGGACTCTATCTCCGATTATCATTGTGCACAGCGGTGGCAACCTAAAACTGAGAACCTTTGGGTTATTTAAGATAAATATTTATGCCATCTGTATCATCACCAATAATATTAATTAGTATTAGCTTTATTTGAACCTGGGTATCATGGGGGTTCATGTTAGTGAAGCAGAAATTACTCTCTTAATAGTACGTTGTTGCTTATCACTAGTTTCCTAATTAGTTATTACTAGAGTTGCTGTCAAACAGGTGTGCATCCAATTTCTTGAACCATGGCCACCTTCAGTTAAAGATTTTTATTCTTTTCTTGATGACAATGTGGACGATGAAATACCAAATCAGAAGAAACTCCTTTGGTGAAGTGCTAGTAACCGCTCCCCAGGGAGGTGACCCTCTACGGTGCGCAAAGTACCTGGGTTGAAGAAAATTGTAATTTCACTGGAAAAATATTTCTCCAAGTGAAGAAAAAGCATTTATTATGGACAATTGTTTTATTATTATTGCTTTAATGACTATATTTAACGGTTATGTATTTTGTGCTTCTGAAAAATTGCAATCAGAACAAGAAGGGCAAGAGCGCTGGGTTTGCGCTGAGCGAGGGGCCAAATGTAATGGAAGGATTTTTCTAAAGGGGGGGGGGATCAAGAGAGCAGATGGGCGTTGGTCGCTCAGCGCAAAAACCAGCTTCAAGAAGGAAAAGTACTGGGAATATGGCCAGAGGGTTATGCTGACTTGTTTTTCACTTGTTTTTCACTTCGAGGGGCTTCACTATTTTTGTGTGCCTTTTGGTACCAGACGCCGTTTCCGTCAGGATAAAGGGGCATGCTGATTTGTTTTTCACTTCAAGGGGCTTCACTACGCAATTCTTATTTTTGTGTGCCGTTTGGTACCAGGTGTCGTCATCATCAGGACCAAGTGCAAAACAACACCGCGTCCCGTGGAAAGGTGTGTGTGCTGAAACTAATCACTTCTGTATACACTGCTTGCACGTAAGCCGCTTTGGGCAAGGACGCTCAATTAGTATATAAGGGAAGGTTTAAGCCCTCAGTTTCTTTGGAGGCTCAACCGTGGGGACAGCGCACCGCCCGGTAAATGAAAGGCAATATGGGTTGGTCCTTTGACAAGACTGACAAGCGGGCCCCCTCAGTCTACTGGTCTGGGATGATGGCTCTATGTCTTTTTATATGTCTGTAAGTATTGTTTTGTTTTGTATGTCTGCATTATATGTGTTTGATTATTATAGTTGATTAAGTAAATAAAATAGAAGTATTGGACCTCTTCTCTCTGATTCTTTGCCTACTTATGTTCTAATCCCTGGAACCATTTTCCCACAACAAAACACCAAGCCAACTAACTGCTACATCTCAATTGGAAATGCATTTCACTTGCTGATGACAAAACTGAGGAAGAAAGTTCAATGAACAATCAGCACCTGAAGACAACTGCAGTAAATGCCTGGCAAAGCATCAGTAGGGTGGAAACCCACCACATAGGGAAGGCCATGGGTTCCAGACTTCAGGGAGTCATTGACTGCAAAAGAATTTCAATCAAGTACTGAAAATTATTGTTGAATTCATGATTGTTAGTTTGTCCAAATAATTTCAAAAACTGTATTTTCGGACTTAGGAAAGTCTAAAATGTCAAGATTCATCAAAATCTCAAGGTCGAATTTTTTCACGATTGCTATACTTTCTCCATACTATGTATACGAGAAAGAAAAAATGACTGTCTTTTATAAATGGCTCATTCAATGTTTTTATTAAATCCTTAAATTAAAACTGCAAGTCTATACTTCAAACACATCTTGATTGCTTTATTTCAAATCTATTGTGGTGGTGCACAGAGCCAAAATTATTAAAATTGTATCACTGTCCATATACTTATGGACCTAACGGTATAGCATGCTGGATTTAGCTGTTAAATTAAGAAGAACTGAGTTTCCATTCCAAGGTATTTAGAATGACGATTTTGGCAGCAAAGAGAAGCTTTATTTGTCAAATTTAAGTCTCAGATTGATTGTGGGGTTGTTTTTTGGCTTTTTTTTATTTTGTTAAAAGCTAACTCAACAAATATACTGTATGCTTCTTCTAGTAATGTCTGCAAATGTAAACTGAGTTGAAGAAAGTGTTAAGTTAATAAAGTGAGTGTCCAAACCACTAGAGTTAAGGTCTTCATTTGCTTCTCAAAGGGATTTATTGTTTCTTTTAGAGTAAAAATTAACAGTTATAACAAATCACTCAATAATATTCATTCCCATGTAGCATAATTCAATTTACAAGCCCAGAACTACTTGTGGAGTACTTTTAAAATGGCATGCAGCAGTCCTGTCTCTGCACTAAGAGCAGGTGGAGCTTTGTCCTCCTATCCAAAAACAAATGGCAAACTCAAACTTAGTCATTAGAATCTGACATTTCCAATTTTCCATGTTATGCTGAATGCAGTTTTTTATTTCCATAAGTGTGTTTAGATTTTTTTTTTTTTTTGTTCCTTAAGCACCTAGCCTGTTTTTGGTTGTTTGGGCATGTTCTTCAAGCGTGCAGTGTTTTAGGCATAAATTTTCTCTTGTGTACATAGAGTATATGTATTCCTTGATGTTTTCACTTTCATTAGGCATATGAAGGCTTGAGCAACCTATTCATTTATTTATGTGTGTATTTTATGGTGCATTTTAAAGGGTGCCTGAACTTGTAATATCATGAATCATATTGATTGCTTATGTACAATATGATTTAGTACTTTGTACAAGAATTTTAAATTAATACTTTAAATATTCACCTGCATTTCTGCTTTCAGGGTTGAGTGCATGATATCTGAATACTGTCATTTGGTAGTTGTACTGTGTGATGTGTAGCCTAATACATAAAATTCAGTGTTTCTCACATAAGGCCATTTCCTCAGTGGCAGCTCTCCATCACAGCTACCATGGCTTCAGTCTTCCGCAGGTCCTTCTTTTGTTGCTTCCAGTCTACACAATAGTGCTGCAACCTCTGCCTTATACCACTCACTTCGGGTCAGTGGCAACACCATCTATACTCCCAACCCAATGACCCTGTCCAAGCCAGCATCCTTCCTGAGGCTCAATTTCAGGCACATGGATTTAACAAAAGGAATGGGATTTGATCCTCCCCTTTTTGTCATATCATAAGCATTGACACATTGTGTTTTTTTTTTTTTTTCGTATGCATCTAGTTGGAGATATAATTTACTCTTGCTTCATAATAATGAATTTTACAATATGTTTTCTTCCAACTTTAAGGACTTTGTTACTTTCAGTTCCAGTTTTGTTGATGGTCCCATCCTGCATACATTTTAATTGAGAATAAAGTCTTTATTTTTAATTTAATTGTGCCGGAAGCATAGTTTATACATGTAGACAAAGAATCTGTAAGTCGAGTCTCATGCCTCATATCTCTGGAGGAGGTATGCCATTGTCTGCAAGATCAGGAGCATCCTCTACTCAGCATGTACACAAGGTCTGAATTCAGCTATTTGGTTTCACATAAAGAGAATTTTGCAATAAACTGCACACAAACTCTTTGTTTTGAAAGATGATAGAAGGCATTTTATTGCCTTTAAAGTCGGTAGAAATTTAGAGCCATTAAGGATACCTCCAATAAGAACCTTTTTAGGTAATAATTTTATGACTTTTCTGCGCTATATTATAACAAGTTGAAACTTTACTGAAATTTATTCTTTCTTATACAACCTGTACCTCCCCAGGCTCTGTGCAAATGATGCTACCTTGTTACTCTACATTTTCTGACGAGGTTGTGAATCATGTCAGATCTAGAAAAAATACTGGGGCTTACTGGCCTGTCTTTTAAGTTCCTTTGTACTTTATGGAAGCAGTTAGTAATACCTTTTGTGCATATTGTGCCCTCTGGTATATTCGTATAATAAAGTACAAGGCAAAGAACTATCAGATTGTTCTGTTGTACAGTTTCTTTGATAAATGCTGATATGGAACTGTTGATGACTTTGGTTTTATCATAGGGAGAGTGGGACTCGCCAAGTTCCTTATAGATTGGCCTAACCTTGCACACCCTAAACTTAACACACTGACACACCCATACATATAATCCAGTCAACTCGCATTAAAGTACTGAATAGAAGTGTTACCTGCACAGCTTATCACTCCCCTGTGTTCCACTTAAAGACTAGCTAACCTTGGCTTAAGCAGACCTGATGCATATCCTATTGACACTGTAGGTTGGTACACCTTGGTTGTTGCTTAAAGAATAATGCACAGTTGATTACCATGCTGCTCACTATTGGAGTGTCACTCCTCAGATGCCAACACTGTGGAAAAGTGGCTATCTACCCACACCAGATGTCTCATTTATAAAACTTTCTTTGGATTTGAGCTTGAAAATGTGTACACCGATTGTTGGTCTAGTCGTGGGTTTTTGTTGTTGGTTTTTGTTTTTTTGTTTTTTTTTTTACTTTTACCAATCTGAGAGATCCTGTATTTAGTAAACCCAAGTGGACTTAACCTCCATAGCGATACATTTTATTCCAAAAAAACATGTTAAAAGCATTGCATTTTTTGACATTAAAAATGACATATTTATTAGATCTCAAAAGTATAATAATGGTACAACTAATAATAGTAATGATGAATCAAATAATATGTAATGAACAATATTGACAAAAATAATAACAGTAATAATAATACTATTAATGATGCCAAAACAGTATATAATATCAAAATGAGTCCTTTTGTGTAGTAAATTTTGAAGCATGGTGAAAAACACAATCCAACATTAGTCAGGATAATAACCGCATGTTTCTTTTCTGATTTTTCTTACCAGATTTATCAGTTTTTGAACAGCACACTGCACAGGTACGAGTTGGATTCTGGTTTGTTTTTTTTTTCTGTTGGTGGTATGTAATCAATAAAATGTCTTCCAATAAGACGGTCTGGATTGGTCTGCAATGTTCTCTTTAGTGGTAGTGTGGAATTGTGGCAATGATTTGTTCAACAAGCTGGCAGGTAAAGTTTGCATGAGATACAGTTTTACCAGCTTCTTGCTTCTATAAAACGAATGCATTCTAAATCACTGCATTTCTTTTGTTGCCTCCGCATTATTGGATAGAAAGTCAATTCTTGATCTGCATGCTGTTGTAGTCGATCACAGCACAAGGCATCTTAACCTGCTTGTTGCCTTTTGTTTGTACAGTGACTTTAGCTGCATTATATACAGTGCTAAGAAGACAAACATCTTTCTTGTCCATCCATTTCAGCACAAGCACTTTTTACCCTTTTGCCAAGCAAGTAGCACAATGCTGTAATTTAGCTCTGCCAAAGTCTTCAGGCATCCCACAATGGATGGGAGGCACTGTTCCATATGCATCAGTCCTCCTTTGCAGCAAGATGTCAAATAGCTCTGGTAAAGTATAGCAATTGTTCATAGTTACACAGAAACCTTGATCCAGCAGAGCATCTGTCAAAGACCACACAGATGAGGTAGCAACACCATACTAATTGCATTTCAGATCAGACATTGTCCCCTTTCCTGTGTACAGAACCGAATTTCAGTTGTTTACCACTTTAAATTTACAAAGCTGGTACAACTTTATGCCAAATCTTGATCTTTTTGACACAATGTACTGTATTCATGACAGTCTACCCTTATAAGCCATGAGAGTTTAATTGATGCGGACATCACAGTCCGGAATGGAAACGCTCTGAAATAGCCTGGTATGTTTACCAAATTTTCTTCAGTTTGGGTGCAGGATGGGTATTCTCATCAAAGTCTTCATTGTTGATAAAGTGCAGATATTTCATAATTAGTGAAAACCTACACTCGCACATAATTTCTCCAAAGAATGGTGTTGCCAGTTTTTTTTTTTTTTTCCTTGGACTAGTACCGTCACTGCTCAGGTTTCACTACAAGTTCTTGCAATATCAATAATTCTGAAAAGGCCCAGATATCATCAGCAGTTATTGGTCCCCATCCTTTTGAATGGAAAACTACTAAGATGTATGGTTATTTGCCCAAGACTGTTCAGCATAATGATTCATCAAAACCACAGTTCTGTCGATCACATTATCATCCAGGAATAACTTCACATAAGTGAGTGGATCTTGGCTATCAATGTCCACTTTTATTCCTGGCTGCCCCACAAAATCAGAACGAGGTGGCGCTGGTTTATTTGAGGCAGGGTCAACTGACAGCCAGACACGAGGTTCACTTTTGGATTCAACAGAATCACTTTCGGGCTCACTGTCCATTTCAGTTTCACCCCCTGAAGACCGATTCACTTCCTCATCACTGCTGATGAGAAGCACTTCAACATCCTCACCATCACTGTTTGTATCACTTGCAAGAGCGTGCAACACCTGGGCTGCTGAAAAACGTTTCTTGCGAGATGCCATTGTTACGGAGGGGGTTACTGAACACGCTTACAGGTGAGAGGAGTTGACGCATCTGATGCTCGGACATAACACTTACACAAGACCCACCTATTGCATTGCCCAAGTAATGCTCGGGACTTACGCTGACAGCACTTTTACAGCCTGAGAGTGTCTCAGTTTTAAAGCTTACGCAAGACGCATCTGTACAGTTGCCCGAGTGACACTCAGGACTAGCGCTTGTAGCATGGTTTTCACAGCTTGAGTAATGCTCAGGTCTAAGGTTAATTACAAGTATGTTAAATGCATGAGCAGGAGACCGTGGGTTCAAGTGAACAAAGAAGGTAGCTAAAATTTCATCAAAGTCCAAGGCGGTCTCAAGTTCACAGTATAGCCAGGTCACAGACAGAGTTGCAAGAGTCAGGTAAAGGAATGGATTGAGATGGCATTTAAAATTGTAGGGGTAAAAAGTGATTTTGATAAATTTATACACACCCAGTGTGGATGATGGAGACTTCAGTCAGTCAGTCATTATCCAACCTCCTTCATCCTAACGTAGGGTCACGGGGGGGGTCTGCTGGAGCCAATCCCAGACAACACAGGGCGCAAGGCAGGAACAAATCCCGGGCAGGGCGCCAGACCACCACATGATACACACCAAGCACACACTAGGGACAATTTAGGATCGCCAATGTACCTAACCTGCATGTCTTTGGACTGTGGGAGGAAACCGGAGCACCCAGAGGAAACCCATACAGACACAGGGAGAACTTGCAAACTCCACGCAGGGAGGACCCGGGAATCGAACCCAGGTCTCTTTACTGCGAGGCAGCAGTGCTACCACTGCACCACCGTGCTGCCCCACAGAGACTTCATCCAAAACGAATTTGCATTCATTCATAATGTGAACACTCATAAAATTATAATCACTGGAGACTTTAATTATGTTTTAAACCAGGACCTGGATAGGTCTTCAATTTAAGAAGCAATTGAAGATCTATCTGTTTTGTGAATATCTGTTTAATTGAGAGAAGAAAAAAGGAAAACTCTGCAATCTTTTGTATTAATAGTTAAATTTGTTGTTGAAGTTTAGTTGCTTTATCGATTTTATAATCTATGATATTACATTACTAGTTAATACATCTTCTCACTTGTGGCAGTCAACTTTTGTTGCCTGTCTTGTTACACTTGCTTAACAAACAGGCCCTACCCTAATGCTACTCGATTATGTTTACCTGTGTTGTAAGTTGCTTTGGGTAAAAACATCTGCCAAGCAAATATATGTAAATGTAAATTAGTATTTTATTCCCTTTGGATTCATATTTTGTTTACATTAAGGGTAATCGTCTGTTTTAGAATGCTCTCATTGTAAAAGGTTTGTTGCTCTTAGTGCAATTTTTTGTGTAAATCATGTAGGCCATTTTGAAATGGTTTACTCATACTTGAGCATTTGAAAGTCACTATATAATTTTTTTTTTTTTTAATTATTGTACTGTTTGATCTCAGCAATACTTTGGTGATTTTAATGTTTTTTGTCTTATTTTACTTCAGTTTTGAGTAAGTAAATAAGACCTGTTTTCCATTAATCTCATTAGTAAGCTACAATTAATCCTATTAACAAGACCAAGCTAGATCAATAAGACTTTTTACAAACATGTTTTTAATGGATGCAAAATATTGTCTAATTTATCATTATTATCAAAGTTCCAGAAAATAATGAGAGCTAATATTTTGCCAAAGTCACACACCGCTAGATGGCTATCCAGGAGAATTTTTATAAAAAAAAATTTCCAATAAGTCGGCTCCACTATTATTAGCAACATTTACAGAAGCTAGAGACAAAAAAATTCTACTTCAGACTTTTTGCCAAGCATTAATTACCATCTTTCCAAAGAAAAATAAGGACTTAATACAATGTGCAATACAATACAATGTAAATACTCTCCAAAGCTCTAGCTAGAAGGATTGATGAAGTGCTTCCTTCTGATATATCACATTACCAAACTATATTTATTAAAGGCAGACACTTAGCTTCTAACCTTCAACATCTGTTTAATGTGATATACTCACCCATAAACAGTAACACACCAGAGATCTTATCTTTGGACCCAGAAAACCCATTTGACATGGTTGAATGGGACTAACCACATTGCACAAATTTGAGTTTGGACCAAATATATGTGCATGGATAAAACTACTTTATAACTTTCCAGAAGCTTCTGTATTAACAAGATGATCTCAAGCTACTTCAAACTACAACATGGTACTCAACAGTGATGCCCAGCTATCACCATTGCTTTTTTGCAATTGCCATTTAACCATTTGCCGTTAGCTTTAGAAATACAGCAGAGATAAAGGGGATTATCAAAGAAGGATTTGAACAGAAAATATCACTATATTCAGATGATATGGTACTTTATACAGTATATCAGACCTATAAAATTCTTTGCCAGCAGTCCTTAATACACTAGCAGAATTTCAAAAGATATCCGGACTCAAACTCAATTTGAATAAAACTCTGCTCACAGAATACTAGAGTCAACATTTACCCATTTATTTTATCAAATCAGTTTAGATACCTAGGGATAAACATCATAAGCAAATATAAAGATCTTTTTCAACACAATTTTGTTATCAACATGGAAAAATCAAACAAGAATTCGAGAGATGTACTCTCCATTTCACATAAGCCACGAGAATAAATACTGTCAAGCTTATTGTTCTACTTCAGAGCATCTCTATATACAGTACATTAACTCGTCGTTCTTTAAGAAGTTACTCAATTATAACCTAATTTTTTTGGAAAATTTGACATCCACGCATTCAAAGGGCAGCTCTACAAAAACCTAAAGAAAGGGTAGCATGGCAGTAACTAATTTTTAATTTTATTACTGGACGGCAAATATACAGTACAAGCTATAAAGACCTGGGGCCTCATGTATAAACAGTGCGTACACACAAAAATGTTGCGTATTCCAGTTTCCACTCTCAAATCGCAATGTATAAAACCTAAACTTGGCGTAAAGCCACACACATTTTCATGCTAGTTCTATCCTTGGCGTACACAAGTTCTCCGCTCGGTTTTGCAAACTGGCGCCACCCAGTGTCAAAGCAGTGCTTTTGTTCCAGTGTGGTTTACCTTTCTTTTTTAGATCCACATCCCTGAAGCGGCTTTATCATAAACACTGAAATTAACCGCATATTGTTTATTAGTTTTAAGGCTTCTGATTGTAATTAACCTGTAACAATATAATGGTCCACGGAATGGCCAAACTATTCCAAATACCATAGCTGCTTTAGCATTGTTACTCTCACTGCACCTTCTTCTTTTTTAGCTGCTTCCGTTAGGGGTTGCCACAGCGGATCATCTTCTTCCATATTACTCTCACTGCACCCCTCTGAGTATTTATATCACTGTATCTGAGTGTGAAGTCCCAGCTCTACAGCAGCTGATCAGAAAGAGAATTATCGGTATACAGCATCTAGCACACGCTGCCTCAGCCATGCTGCCTATTTGAACTGCTCTCCTATGGCAAATGCTTCAGAGCCTTTCCTATACTGACCTCACGGTTCAGAAACAGTTTCATCCAAAGAATTATAAACGCAATTAATCAGTCCATCAAGTGCTCCTTGTAGAACTATTTGTACTTAAGTACATTACCTTACTGTAAACTTGAGATACAGTTATAATATTGCACAACCTACGCCACTTTATAAAGCTCGTTTGTACATATGGTGAAGATATCATTTTTAAAATGAAATTCAGCAAAATATGTTTATTACATTATACAGATAAAATGTTAACATCATTTAAATCTATATTTTCAATAATTAAACTTGTGAGGACACAGTGTCATAGCGCTAGCGAGGAGCTGGTGCCCTGTTCAGGTATTTTTCCTGCCTCGCATTGTATTCTTGCTGGGGCTGGTGCGACAGTGGAAGGATAGATGGAGAGAATAGTTAAACATGTACTATGAAGATATTTCAATGTTCCTTTAAAGTTTTGAAGTTCTAAACTTACAGATGGCTTAACGTCTATTACTGAGCTGATTGTGTGGTGATTGGGTACTTGGAGAAAGAAAAGGAAGGACAAGAATTCGGGGTTAGTACGTTTGAAAGAGACAGTACTGCTGCAATAAATTATTTCATTGAAGGTTGCACAGCAAGCATCTTGTGTGAGGCAGGAACAATCTCTGGATGGGACACCAGTTCGTCACTATCACTGCACCACCATGTTCCCATGTTTAATACATGTATACCTGATATAATTTCAGTATTCGTATATCCATTAAAGCATCTCTGTGTTTAAATTATTCAAAGAACTATACTATCACGAATCTAATGGATTCTGTGTCTTGTCGGAGGAAGAAAAAGCCAGTTTAAGAAGCACATTGATTCACACACACAGAGCACATACAAAACAAAACATCTAACGTGCTAGTTTAGTTATGATGGGATTTGGGAAACAAGTAAATTAAAAAAGATTTTACGATGAAGTTTATGATCTACTTTAATGACAAACTGTGATTAAAGTTGAAATTTCAGGTTTTTTTCTCTTTTTTTCCCCTTCTCTGTTCCTAATAAACTTTAATATGACAGACAGTGGGCTATGACTTGCCTTTTCACGGTGACTTTGATATCTGACAACTTCTTTTTTTATTTCGGGCCCTGTGCGACTTTGAACTTGAGCTTTCGAGTTTCTCTGACACTCTGTCACTTGATCAGCTTCCTTTTGTTGTTTATATCACTGTTTAAACCAACAAATAGTACATTTTTCCTTGCCTCCACTTGGTATTTGCTGAAATTCTTCTATTTTTCACCGTGCTTTTTCCATTGCTTTTTCACAGAATGCTGAGCTTAAGGGCTATTTATATTGATTTGCATATTCAAAGAGGCGTAATTCTGGGAGAAGTTGGGGAGTGGTAGCAGGCACGTGCACATGCATTACTTTTCATGCTGACCGGGATTTATGGAGCGAAAGTGGAAGTTAGCGTTCGCACAGATTTATGCATCTGGATTATTTTGTGCATACGCACATTTCCATAACTCACGTTTTAGTGTGAATTCTACACACAGCGTTATGCATGAGGCCCTTGGACATTGACACACAAATTCATGAATAATCACAAGCCTGGTCTGCAAGAAAAATGAAATCCTGCTGTACTTTTTTTTTTTTTTTTTTAATATGACCTGCTTCGTGTCCCAGTAAATACAAATTCGCTCATCAATATAATAATAATCCAATTGTCCATTAGTCACTCAGAATATGGAACCAATGCTGGAAGCACTTCAAGGCAGACAAGCTTTTATCTGTTGCATCTCTACAAATACTTAAAGAATTTTATATGGGTAATGTCTTTGGATCATATGAACAATTACACTTCAAATATGAATTCTTATCAATGCAATTTTTTGATTACTTTCAAATCCCACCTTACATCCATTTCTATTCTAGAAGAAATACGGATCAGTCTTGAAGACTCAGACAGCATCTCAACAATATACGAAAACATATTAAAGTCTTTTCCTTCCAAAGGTCCTAGGGTATGATGAGGAAGGGAACTTTCACTTAATATTTCAAAAAATAAGTGGAAGACCGACATGCATAGAATACACTCTAGCTTCATATGCACAAAGCATTTAGTCATTCAACTTAAAATCTTGCTTATCGATCACATTTATCTTGTTTAAAACTGCCCACTGTCCAAATTGTATCTATAGAAAAAGTCAACCTGTGAATGTTTCAATCTAGGTCCAGCTTCACTGGGCCACATATTTTGGAAGTGCACCAAATTAATTTCATTTTTGACAAAAATCATTGATTTCTTATCAGACAGGCATGGTGTCACAATCAGTCCTATCCAAATACAGCAGTGTTTACTGTACTCCCAGGTGGGCTTGAAGTGGAGAAGGACAAATTCATTGAAATTGCTTTTACCACAATACAAGTGCATAAACTTGCATTCCTGGCAGAATCTCAGCCCATCTGTAACAAGTCATTGGGTAATTGATGTTCTATATACTATTTTTGAAACTGGAAAAAATAAAATTCTCGCTTAGAGAATCTGTTTCAAACTTGGTAAGATTTAATCAATAACATGTTAGAATAACACTTTATATCAGGGAAAAGGACATTCTCCCTTTTTGGTTGTTTTTAAAGATTTGCTCTTGCTGTTGGCTGTCCTCTCTTTCTCTTGGGGAGAGGTTGAAATTTTGTTTTGTAAAAGTTTGACTAGACTGTATGTAATGTTATCTTTGTTGTATACTGTAAGTTAGACTTGATCATAAGAAATATTACTTTCTTCAAATAAGACATGAAAAAAAATGTCCACCAATAAATAGGAAAATGCATATGCCAAAAAATTGATTCATAAAACCTGGCTTAGACAAATTTTCGTGCAGTGTACCTTTATGAATTTACCTTCCTGTAAATATAGGTGCCAAACAGGTGTCTTGAAACGCACCTGGTTGCCACCCTTAAACAACCATATTTGGACTATGCTAATCAATCTTCTACGTATGCAATGATAATGCTGCAGAACTTCATTGACTGATAGAGCAGCTTCCCTCCTGACTCATCAAGTTCAGTTCTATGCTGTGCTCAAGAGCATGTGCAGCATTGTAGAGACTCTCCTTTGTGTTCTCGGGGTCGGGAAACGGCATAAAGGACCAGCATCTGAGCAAGTACCAACTAACACCTGGCACACAATGATGTACTGATGTACTGTAGTTATTGTAACTATGAATCTGAGGGTTCAGCCAGTTACCTTACCAACAAGCCAGCCACCACATACAGTTAGGTCCATAAATATTTGGACAGAGACAATTTTTTTCTAATTTTGGTTCTGTCCATTACCACAATGAATTTTAAATGAAGCAACTCAGATGCAGTTGAAGTGCAGACTTTCACTTTTAATTCAATGGGGTGAACAAAACGATTGCATAAAAATGTGAGGCAACTAAAGCATTTTTTTAACACAATCCCTTCATTTCAGAGGCTCAAAAGTAATTGGACAATTGATTCAAAGGCTATTTCATGGGCAGGTGTGGGAAAGTCCGTCGTTATGTCATTATCAATTAAGCAGATAAAAGGTCTGGAATTGATTTGAGGTGTGGTGCTTGCATGTGGAAGATTTTGCTGTGAACAGAAAACATGCAGTCAAAGGAGCTCTCCATGCAGGTGAAAGAAGCCATCCTTAAGCTGTGAAAACAGAAAAAACCCATCCGAGAAATTGCTACAATATTACGAATGGCAAAATATACAGTTTGGTACATCCCGAGATAGAAAGCAAGCACTGGTGAACTCAGCAACGCAAAAAGACCTGGACCTCCACGGAAGACAACAGTGGTGGGTGATCGCAGAATCATTTCCATGGTGAAGAGAAACCCCTTCACAACAGCCAACCAAGTAAACAACACCACTCTCCAGGGGGTAAATATATCAATATCCAAGTCTACCATAAAGAGAAGACTGCATGAAATTAAATGCAGAGGGTGCACTGCATGGTGCAAGCCAATCATAAGCCTCAAGAATAGAAAGGCAAGATTAGACTTTGCTAAAGAACATCTAAAAAAGCCAGCACAGTTCTGGAAAAACATTCTTTGGACAGATGAAACCAAGATCACCCTCTACCAGAATGATGGCAAGAAAAAAGTATGGAGAAGGCGTGGAACAGCTCATTATCCAAAGCATACCACATCTGTAAAACACAGTGGAGGCAGTGGGATGGCTTGGGCATGCATGGCTGCCAGTGGCACTGGGACACCGAATGAATCCTGAGGTGTTCAGAGACATACTGTCTGCTGAAATCCAGCTAAATGCAGTCAAATTGATTGGGCAGCATTTCATGATACAGATGGACAATGACCCAAAACATGCAGCCAAAGCAACCCAAAAGTTTATTAAAGCAAAGAAGTGGAAAATTCTTGAATGGCTACGTCAGTTACCTGATCTTAACCCAATTGAACATGCATTTCACTTGTTGAAGACTAAACTTCAGACACTTTTCAACCATGTATTAGAAATGAACATTTTATTTCCATTTATTTAATTTGTCCAATTACTTTTGAGCCCCTGAAATGAAGGGATTGTGTTAAAAAATGCTTTAGTTGCCTCACATTTTTATGCAATTGTTTTGTTCACCCCACTGAATTAAAGCTGAAAGTCTGCACTTCAACTGCATCTGAGTTGTTTCATTTAAAATTCATTGTGGTAATGTGCAGAACCAAAATTAGAAAAAGTTGTCTCTGTCCAAATATTTATAGACCTAACAGTACAATACCATCATGTCTGCCAAAGCAACATTGCCTTAAAATAAATGAATCATGGCTTAACACAGGCAGCCAAGCCATGACTTTTGTCAGTCTCATCTTGGCATCATATGTGGCTTGTGTATTAATGGAGCATAGAAAAAAAGGCCTCATTCTCACTAGGTACCCTTATTGTAGTTTGTGCAGTAAAATGCTCGGATTATGTTAGGAATAGGGTTTCAAATTCGCCAAAAATTGTTTTGAATATTCAAATTAAAAATAAGTAAATATTTGAAAATATTCAAACTTAGGTTAACAATTGTGGACGTTGCATGTACATTTGTAAGTGCTTTTTTAATACTTTATTATGGTAACTGCTTCAGCAGTGGCCACCCCAAAAACAAACACCAAAAAAAATGGTACTCTGGCAACTGTTATTTAAATAATAAGAACAATCAAAACTTAGGCCATCTGCACCACCATATCTATTTCTGAATGTAAAAGTCTTTCTTGAGATGAAAAGCCAATAAAGCAGCCGCAAAAAGTAGCTGGAATCTTTATAAGCCACATGGGCTGGCATTGTGCTTAGCTACATTATTATAATTTTTTTTTACTTGTGTATTTCCAGATCTTGCAGTGTGTATGACACTGTTACATTGTTCCAATTTGCAACACTCGGCAAGAGTCCTTTGGTGCAAACTTATTGTGACAAGTCTTGTTGCAAGACAGGCACAGGCAGAGTGGTTTAAGACCGGAGGAATACCAGCTAGGC
This sequence comes from Polypterus senegalus, assembly GCF_016835505.1. Classification (NCBI taxonomy): domain Eukaryota; kingdom Metazoa; phylum Chordata; class Cladistia; order Polypteriformes; family Polypteridae; genus Polypterus; species Polypterus senegalus. The sequence goes on along the minus strand of NC_053160.1, from coordinate 124,723,002 downwards.
ATATTGTAGACAGACTTGATTATTTTGGAGGTGTGTAAGGGGCAGAAGTAGGGTAATGTCTATATTGTGGTATTCACAATAAAAGGCCGGTTGGCACCTGTGGACATGCCCGAAAAAATAGTTTCCGTTGTGGCTTATGGCTTCGTCATGGTAACAAGTTAAATTTCTATACAATCTGTCTAATTTTTTTTTATCTTTCACATATAGCAATATTTAAAGATGACCTAAATATTTCTATTACACTTCATCATTTTAGATATAATATGTCAAGCCAATTGTCTAAGACTGAAGGCTGACGGAGCTCTATAAACCTGGAGTTTAAAACCATTGTAATAAAAGGAAAATCAGAATTATAACCATTATTTTCCCTTTGCTTTAATAAGAAGATCTTAGCATTAAAATACTGGGATCTCGGGTATAAGAGAGAAGTCAACAAAATAAGATGCAAAATGATACTTTTAAGGCAGGTGGGAATTGCAACTACAAAAAAAACAGAAAAAAACTATGTTGTGAATGGCTGCACCTGTAAGCTTAACTAATGCAGATAACATATTAACCATTCAAAATTATGAAAAGGCTTTGCACAGCACACCTAGGGCCTCCTGTATAACGCCGGGTGTAGAACTCGCACTATAAAATGACGTAAGCACAAAAGCCAAAATGTATTTACACACAGAAAAATCCAGATGCAGGAATCTGTGCGTTCGCCAGCTTCCGCGTTCTTCCGCTACATAAATCCCAGTCACTGTGAAAAGTAATGCTTGTGCACGCGCCTCCTGTCCCGCCCCAACTCCTTCCAGAATTACGCCTCTTTGAATATGCCAATAATATAAATAGCCCTTAAGCTCAGCCTTCTGTGAAAAGACAATGGTATTCGCTGAAATTCTTATATTTTTCCCCCGTGCTTTTCCCAAGTGGAGGCAAAGGAAAAACATACTATTTGTTGATTTAAACGGTGGTATAATCAACAAAAAAAAGTTGATCGAGTGACATAGCGTGTTGGAGAAACTTGAAAGCTCAAGTTCACAAAGTCGCACAGTGCTGGAAATAAAGAAGTTATCACATATCGAAGTCACCGTGAAAAACCAAGTCGTAGCCCACTGTCTGAGTGTCATATGAAAGCTTATTAGGGTACAGAGAAAAAAAAAAGGCACACAGTGGGGGGAAAAAACACAAAATGTCAACTTCAATCTCAAAATTTCCACTTTAATCATGTAGTTTATTTTGTCATTAAAGTAGAACATCATAAACTTCATCTTAAAATCGTTTAATTAACCAGTTTCTCAAATCACATCGTAATTAAAGTAGCATGTTAAATATATTGTTTTGTATGTTATCTTCAATGTGCTTTGTGTGAATCACTACATACTTCTTAAACTGGCTCTCTTCCTCCAACAGGACACAGAATCCATTACATTTGTGATATTACAGCCCTCTGAATAACTAAAATACTGAGATGTATACGTGATATCATTTTCATGATGATAGGAGTAAAAGTATGTTTTTGAACATGGGTTTCACGGTAGCGCAGTGATTGTACGTGACCTTTGATGAAATCATTTATTGCAGCAGTACTCGGGGGCAACTCTAGGCTCGTGGCGGCCCTGGGCAGAGAAAGAATCAGTGGCCCCTTCGTCCGCCAATGTCAATATGGTATCTTATGCATGGCGGATGGCCACGTCCGTTGCGGACACTGAATAGCCGCCTCATGCTCATGACACAAGCGTTTAACTTTTGTTTTTTGCTGTGTCGTTATTTTCTCTTTCTGTTTTACAGTGGTGTGAAAAACTATTTGCCCCCTTCCTGATTTCTTATTCTTTTGCATGTTTGTCACACAAAATGTTTCTGATCATCAAACACATTTAACCATTAGTCAAATATAACACAAGTAAACACAAAATGCAGTTTTTAAATGATGGTTTTTATTATTTAGGGAGAAAAAAAAATCCAAACCTGTGTGTAAAAGTAATTGCCCCATGAACCTAATAACTGGTTGGGCCACCCTTAGCAGCAATAACTGCAATCAAGCGTTTGCGATAACTTGCAATGAGTCTTTTACAGCGCTCTGGAGGAATTTTGGCCCACTCATCTTTGCAGAATTGTTGTAATTCAGCTTTATTTGAGGGTTTTCTAGCATGAACCGCCTTTTTAAGGTCATGCCATAGCATCTCAATTGGCTTCAGGTCAGCACTTTGACTAGGCCACAGGTGGATTTGCTGGTGTGTTTTGGGTCATTGTCCTGTTGCAGCACCCAAGATCGCTTCAGCTTGAGTTGACGAACAGATGGCCGGACATTCTCCTTCAGGATTTTTTGGTAGACAGTAGAATTCATGGTTCCACCTATCACAGCAAGCCTTTTAGGTCCTGAAGCAGCAAAACAACCCCAGACCATCAGACTACCACCACCATATTTTACTGTTGGTATGATGTTCTTTTTCTGAAATGCTGTGTTCCTTTTACGCCAGATGTAACGGGACATTTGCCTTCCAAAAAGTTCAACTTTTGTCTCATCAGTCCACAAGGTATTTTCCCAAAAGTCTTGGCAATCATTGAGATGTTTCTTAGCAAAATTGAGACGAGCCCTAATGTTCTTTTTGCTTAACAGTGGTTTGCGTCTTGGAAATCTGCCATGCAGGCCGTTTTTGCCCAGTCTCTTTCTTATGGTGGAGTCGTGAACACTGACCTTAATTGAGGCAAGTGAGGCCTGCAGTTCTTTAGACGTTGTCCTGGGGTCTTTTGTGACCTCTCGGATGAGTCCTCTCTGCGCTATTGTGGTAATTTTGTCGGCCGGCCACTCCTGGGAAGGTTCACCACTGTTCCATGTTTTTGCCATTTGTGGATAATGGCACTCACTGTGGTTCGCTGGAGTCCCAAAGCTTTAGAAATGGCTTTATAACCTTTACCAGACTGATAGATCTCAATTACTTCTGTTCTCATTTGTTCCTGAATTTCTTTGGATCTTGGCATAATGTCTAGCTTTTGAGGTGCTTTTGGTCTACTTCTCTGTGTCACGCAGCTCCTATTTAAGTGATTTCTTGATTGAAACATGTGTGGCAGTAATCAGGCCTGTGAGTGGCTACGGAAATTGAACTCCGGTGTGATACACCACAGTTAGGTTATTTTTAACAAGGGGGCAATTACTTTTTCACACAGGGGCATGTAGGTTTGGATTTTTTTTCTCCCTAAATAATAAAAATCATCATTTAAAAACTGCATTTTGTGTTTACTTGTGTTATATTTGACTAATGGTTAAATGTGTTTGATGATCAGAAACATTTTGTGTGACAAACATGCAAAAGAATAAGAAATCAGGAAGGGGGCAAATAGTTTTTCACACCACTGTAACTATTTCACATTAAAGCAAGCAGTTAACCTATATTAAAAAAAATAGTAAAATGTAATAATTTGAAAGTAAATTATGTTTCATGATGTGTTAGTTATTCATTGTGTTATACGATTTTGTTCTGTTTAGATTTGAAATTAACACGCAAATACTTTTTAAACGTACACTTTTAATGTAAAACTTCAGTAAAAACTGTTTTTTTAATTAAATTTTCTTGCAACATCGCTTTGAATTTTGATTCCGTGTTTGGACTTGCATCGTGAAAACGCAGTGTATAACTGCCCGTGAGTGAATTTTGTTTCTTTCTCTCTAATAAATAAACAACTTTTTCGAATGTTTGGCTTTGTGATTTGTTAATTGTCTTTGCAAAAGCTATTCTAATGGGAAACTGTTAACGTTTTAGTACAAATAGTATATCAAGGTCTCCTTTGGTGTCTGATGTACCAATGTAACGGGACATGTACTACATTACCTTTCTTGGATACATCCTTCTTTCAACAGTAATTCGGGCGGTGGAAGATTGTATGGTGTTAACAGTTGTAAATATTCTTCCGGATATTGTAAGTTGATGTTTTCATCTTCCACACGATCATCACCAACTGTTTCAGCATAGTCTATTGAAACGCAATTTGCCATGTAACCAATCGACAATTTTCGAGTTAATTCGTTTGACTTCATTGTTTTTTGGTGCTAGGCTTGCCTGTGTACTTATTTCTTCAGTTGATAACGCTTCGCGATCAAATTCTTCAATAAGATTTGGACATAATTATTTTTTTTTTGGGAACATAAAGTGGGGAAAATGTAAAAATTTATAAGAGGTACTGCAAGAGAGCAAGAACTGTGTCTGTCAAAAGCATTGATACGATTGAGAGGTAAGAGGGCCGTATGCGTGGTTGAATATGGTTGAGAGGAGGGCGTCACTTGAAAAAATCTCATGGCCAAAGTCTCGTATCGCGGGACTTGAAATTATGTCTTTGGAAAAAGTCTCGTCTCAGGCTTTCCTTTTATAATAGAGAGAAATATTAATTAGATCTGCCTTAGTGTATAAATATTTTAATTAGAAAACCTTTTTCTGATAAGAGTGAAGGGTTTGTTTGCATTCTATTGGTTACATTTTGCTTAAAAATACCTGGTTGATTTTTGTATTTAGTATACTCTTACATTTATTAGAAATTACTATAGTAATAATCAATGATCATAAACAAAGTTAAAGTGGTATATGTTTCTGTTTTGTTGATTTAATCTGTGTAAAGCACCTTATGTTGCATGTACAGTGGGATGCAAAAGTTTGGGCAACCTTGTTAATAGTCATTATTTTCCTGTATAAATCGTTGGTTGTTATGATAAAAAATGTCAGTTAAATATATCATATAGGAGACACACACAGTGATATTTGAGAAGTGAAATGAAGTTTATTGGATTTACAGAAAGTGTGCAATAATTGTTCAAACAAAATCAGGCAGGTGCATAAATTTGGGCACCACAAAAAAGAAATGAAATCAATATTTAGTAGATCCGCCTTTTGCAGAAATTATAGCCTCTAAACACTTCCTGTAGGTTCCAATGAGAGTCTGGATTGTGGTTGAAGGTATTTTGGACCATTCCTCTTTACAAAACATCTCTAGTTCATTCAGGTTTGATGGCTTCCGAGCATGGATAGCTCTCTTTAACTCACACCACAGATTTTCAATTATATTCAGGTCTGGGGACTGAGATGGCCATTCCAGAACGTTGTACTTGTTCCTCTGCATGAATGCCTCAGTGGATTTTGAGCAGTGTTTCGGGTCGTTGTCTTGTTGAAAGATCCAGCCCCGGCGCAGCTTCAGCTTTGTCACTGATTCCTGGACATTGGTCTCCAGAATCTGCTGATACTGAGTGGAATCCATGTGTCCCTCAACTTTGACAAGATTTCCAGTCCCTGCACTGGCCACACAGCCCCACAGCATGATGGAACCACCACCATATTTTACTGTAGGTAGCAGGTGTTTTTCTTGAAATGCTGTGTTCTTTTTCCTCCATGCATAACGCCCCTTGTTATGCCCAGATAACTCAATTTTTGTTTCATCAGTCCACAGCACCTTATTCCAAAATGAAGCTGGCTTGTCCAAATGTGCTTCAGCATACCTCAAGCGGCTCTGTTTGTGCTGTGGGCGTAGAAAAGGCTTCCTCTGCATCACTCGCATACAGCTTCTCCTTGTGTAAAGTGCGCCGAATGGTTGAACGATGCACAGTGACTCCATCTGCTGCAAGATGATGTTGTAGGTCTTTGGTGCTGGTCTGTGGGTTGACTCTGACTGTTCTCACCATTTGTCGCTTCTGTCTATCCGAAATCTTTCTTGTTCTGCCACTTCGAGCCTTAACTTGAACTGAGCCTGTGGTCTTCCATTTCCTCAATATGTTCCTAACTGTGGAAACAGACAGCTTAAATCTCTGGGACAGCTTTCTGTATCCTTCCCCTAAACCATGATGGTGAACAATCTTTGTCTTCAAAATTAAAGGAGGAGGGAAACTTACAATTGACCCCCTTAAATACTCTTTCCCATTATAGGACTCACTTGTGTATGTAGGTCAGGGGCCACTGAGCTTACCAAGCCAATTTGAGTTCCAATAATTAGTTCTAAAAGTTTTGGAATCAATAAAATGACAACGGTGCCCAAATTTATGCACCTGCCTGATTTTGTTTGAATAATTATTGCACACTTTCTGTAAATCCAATAAACTTCATTTCACTTCTCAAATATCACTGTGTGTGTCTCCTATATGATATATTTAACTGACATTTTTTATAGTAACAACCAATGATTTATACAGGAAAATAATGACTATTAACAAGGTTGCCCACACTTTTGCATCCCACTGTATATGTATGATATGGTGCTATATAAATAAAGCTATTATTAAGACTGCAAGAGGGGCTTGCATGGCAATCTATAGCGAACTGATGCCTAAGCACATTTATGTTTCTGAATTTTTGCATTGCATAATTAAATATTAAGGGACATTATTTATATAAAAAGTGTTTCATGACTGATGCCCTCAAGTATGTATTCAATTGAAATGTGTTTTACATTATCAGACTCTAACAAGCTTGGCATTGCTATTATTCAAAGAGGACTGCGTTTTGTTGTGCCTGTGACCTTTGGGAAGCTTAAATAACATTATCTAGAGTCACTGATACAGCTTTGGATAAATACATTTTACAGAGACTCTCCAAGAAAAGAGTCAAACTAATTTTAACAGTTTGAACAGTAGTCAGGCGTTTGCTTCCATGAGAACTTTGTAATGCATGGCTTCAAGTAAATGCATATACTGTAAAGTTGTTTTTTTTTTTTTGTTTTTTTTTTGGGGGGGCAATGCTTTAGTCATCAGTAAATGCCAGTCAGTCCTTTAACATATATACATGATCCCACAGGGTTGCTGAAAGAAGCATTGAATGTGACCACAAACCTCTTTGTGAGAATCATCAGGACAAGTATCAGAAGAGACTTTTTGAGTGTTTCTATTTTATTGATATATCATCAATTACAGAACATTTTGGCCAGTAGAATTTAAAAGTTGAGTTGTATAATTGAATCTGTTAATATGTTATTTATTATTACCAAAAATGAATACTGGCTTTCTTTTCAGTCCTTAATTGTGCTGGTGGTTTAAATATTCTAATACATTAAGACCATAGCACACCAGGGTTGATCATAGAAGGCCTTCAAATGCAGTGTTTTTTCTACTATGAACATCTTTGCATTACTTTAATGTTAGAGATTTACTAACTTTGAATTGGTACTTTTTATAAGTTTGATTTTAATGATTTTATAGAACACATTCTTTTACCTGTTTATTACTTTATCTTTTCTATATATGTTTTGCTGACAAATAAGAGCCATATATAAATGGTGTAATGATTTAAATGTGGCATATTATTAACGCTTGTTTTTTTTTTTTCAATAAACAGTGTAATATTACCACTTTCCAATAAACACCCTGTAGCCATTTATTTTCTATACCCACGTTGTCCTGTGCAGGGCCTCGTTTAAAGATAGTGTAACTAAGAATGCTTCAACATTAGATAAGCTAAAAAATTGTGATACTGACATATATGTATATGTAGTTCATTTTCAATGAATAGGTTATGATGCTTTAGCATTTTGCAGTAAAATACAAGATTTAAGCAACATTAGGTTCTGGGATTTTTTTTTTTTTACCCTTTCTCCAAGGTTTTGTTTTTCATCAAATGGAAATTTAAAGGACTCTTAATCTATAATCTACTCAGTCTCTCAATCTATTCCGCTAAAATTCATCCTTAGCGTGGCACAGAGCAAAATAAGGGTTAATGCACTTACCCAAATCCTTTTTGGTGGAATCAATACCAGCTGAAATAAATCTAGCATCTCAATATAACCTACATTTACTAGCCAAGCACGGATTGTAGAATCCCCACTGGGTTATAGTGTATAATGCAGATTATCCGATTTAGTGTAATTTTCTGCAGATCTATTTATAGAATTGTGATCTTAAATGGGGAGAGTACAGGGCCAATTCACAAAACCCCATCAAGTATTTTGACTTGAAGTACTTTAGCATCAACCTCCCTGGTTTACCTTATAGCTGTTCAGAAGCAAATATGTAAAAATCATATGTGGTGCAATTATTGTATAGATATCACTGTTGAACTAGCACCAATGTTTGTTCCCACCTTACCCCTACACTATTAAGGATAGAAATACAACATCATGATCTGTCTCCAGGCTTATTCGTATTTTTTTTCCAGATACAATGGCACTAAAAATTGATTAGATTCAAGGAAGGCATAAGACAACTTTGTATTGCATGGCGGTCATTCAGTGTGTAAGTGATTGATTTATTTATTTATTTATTTATTTATTTTTCCTTCAACAGGAAGGCAGAATGTTGTTATAATGGGTCGGAAGACTTGGTTTTCTATCCCTGAGAGAAACAGGCCACTGAAGAACAGAATTAACATTGTGCTCAGCAGGGAGCTCCAGTAAGTTTTATTCCTTTCCTTTATGTTCCAGGTTACTCCAGAATACATCAGTTATTTTCTTCTCTTAGATAAAGAGCTTTGTGTATTGATTACCTGGAACTGTATCATATACCAGGAAAGTGCCATGGCAACTGTTGGAGAACCAGTGGATTTTTGCTCTTCTTGGGCTCTTTGTAGCTGCCTATCCTTCCAAACACTGGTATATCATCTGATCTGAGGTAACTCCTAGTGGTTGTGGAGTATGGGACCATCCTTCATAGACTATCCCCAAACTCTGGTGCTGAAGGGATGCTCGTGTGCATAACAGTCCACCATTTCATTTTCTCTTTTTATTCACTAAATGCTTATTTGAAACCCTTGGAAATATTTTTCCTGTATTATTGTGTTTCATAATCCATAGTAATTCCTTGTATGTCGTCTGTGAAAGAAAATTTTTAACTGAGGGGGTTCAAATTCAAGTTTTACACATCTTCCTTACACTTTATAAAATATTATTTTATTAATGTGTCTATCTGAGCTTTTAGAGTTTTAGGTGTGTGTTGCATTTAAATACTTATTTAACTTGATCTTAAAAATATTTCCCTGTACTCTATAGTGGTCCAGATACATCTGTGGATTGTTCCTTCCTTGTGCCCCATATTACTGGAATAGGCCGTACCATCCTATGACCCTGCATTGGGTTAATTGTGTTTGAGAATGTTATATTTTCTCTCATATTTAATAACCTTTGCAAGACTTACAAGCTGCCTCTGAAAACTATGATCATCAACTGATGTCTGACAGGAATCATCATATACATAATTAACTGAAAAAGATTTATTAGTCCGGGAAACACATTTTTTCACTAAGTATATAATAATCTGGTTCATACGTATTATTCATTTTTCAGTTTGCTTAAAAATAAACAATGGATAAAATTAGTATAGACAGTGTATGTATGTGTTTCATTCTAATATAGTGGAGAAGAAAAAATATGATAAAGGTAAATGTTATGGTTAATGTCCCAATATCAGTAGAGTACTCCATGGCAATGCTTATTCCTTCTAATTGTGAAATTAATTAAATGAGTGGTGTGCTCAGTGCAACACAGTTGGCCGAAATGGGAAGAGAAGGACACATGGTATTTGGCAACCCAGATTTACAGATGCAAGTCAAGACTGTTGTGTCTGAATGGAGTCTATGGTGAACCAAATCGCAACAGTAGCATGCATGGGTGTTAGGGATGGTTGACTTTAGTACCTGGCAACTCTGGTTTCACACACTTTAACATACATCCACGTCACATGGCAATTTTACAGCACTTCACATTATTCACCCAATTGAATTGATACAGGTCGCTCCATTTACAAATTACCACGGATCTAAAAGAGACTTCCTGTTACATGTACATCTGGCTCCCACAGCCTTGCACGCCAGCTGATGGTAACACTATTTTTAACTTGCTTTACTGGTATAAAGGAAAACTAGGAATTGCAGTATACATGAGTGCAGCTTGCATTTAACCCACTAGTCACTGGCAAGTTGTACATCAATTTGTTGATTACACATAATAAGCAAAAACTGGCCAGTTCTACAATATTGCCGAAAAACCTGTGCATCAACTAAAGGCCAAAAAGTGGGTACCCATTGCCTCAACCTAGCTGCCATTGACAACATGTCCACTATAAATGACGACTACTGCATCATGCATATGCTTGCAACATTTATGAAAAGCACTGGGCATCAGCTGCAGTGTTTACTCTCTTCTAGAGTTGGTAGTGCAAGTCATCCATCCATTCCTGATCCTGCTACTGCATGAAATGTGAGGTATTTTCTTTACAGGAGGATACAACCGTTCAAATTCCACTCCATGTTTATGGGTTGTTTGTCAACTGCCCTGGCCAGTATGCTTACTGCATCTCTCCTCAACTGAACATGTTTAAAGTCATTTTCTTAACAAACTCTGACAGTTCTCCTATCAGAATCTCAGGTCTATGGTCTGACACCTACAATGTGTTCTTAATTTTTGATGGTGGGGTGTATGTGTGTCTGTATACTCATTGATGTGTGTGTAGGTATTTTCACATGAAGTTTGCAACTTGTTTCCAAACATTTATGCTTATTTTACCTGATAGGGAGCCGCCTCAAGGAGCCCATTATGTTGCTGATAGCCTGACTTCTGCACTAAGCCTATTGGAATCCTCTGATCTGTCTACCAAAGTGGATGAGGTGTGGGTGATAGGTGGTAGCTCACTTTACAAGGTACTGATCCAAGTTTTTTGTTTTTATGTTTTTGCCAGCTTGGGAATTATTGACAAAAGTATAGTAACTTTGTCTTTAATAAGTGCAAACTGGTAGGTAAAGAATCTAAAAAAAAATACTTGGCTTGTTTTTAGCAGCTTTTGGGAAATGGACTGAGAAACTTAGATATTGGGACAATTGAGAAAAAGTGTGGACATTTTTAAAGAATTCTCCTAAATCTTCATAATATAATTCCCTGAATTAGAAGTAGTAAAAGGAGTAGTACATTTCTTAAAAAGCATAAAAATACATAATCGTCGTCATTATTTTCTTTAGCACATTTGCTTGTGAGGGTTGCAGTAGCAGATCTATCTTCAGCAACTTTCTTCAAGCCTTTCTCGAAGAAACTAGAAGCTCGCGGGACAATGAAGACAGATGTTTATTACAGCTTGTCCTGAGTCTTCTCCATAGTCTTTTCACATTGAGTTGTGCCTTGTGCAGATCGTTGGGCAGCAGCTTGGGGACACCTTAAGAACATGTCCATACAATCTGAACTTGCTTGTCTTTATCTGGGGAAGTATTGTTTCCTCTTCAAAGTGCTCATTTACCCTCACTGTCATGGAGAGTGATATAGACTAACCCTGTAATTTGATAGCTTTGTCCACAGGATTATTTCCTTTTTCACCAGTGCAGTCCTGTAACTGAACGGAACTGAAGGGCATGTAGATAACATTGGGAAAACTCCTGTGACCAACTAAGTATCTGTGGATGAACAAAAGTCAGGACATGATGAAATCCACATTGTTCCATTTGAATCCTGGGTTCATTTATCAGATGCAATCCCTGTTCTCGCACCTCAGCGTAAGATTTCCAAGGGAAGCTGAGTGGTGTTATTCCTCAATTGGAGCACATTCTTCTTTTGCCTCACCAAATGGCATCCACACACAGGCATTCACTTATGCCACTGCCACACCTGCCATATTTTTGGCTAGCTGGTACCTTTTATTCAGTCTGAACACTAGAATTACCAGAGCCTACGAAAAAACTCGTAGATCCGTCCCACCTTAAATCGCTTCGCACCTCTCCATCAGTGTCTTTTGTCCTGTAAATGTGTCAATAAGCAGCAAGCAGCCTGCTATCTCATCCCCCACCATCACACAGTTTTCTCAGCTCAAGTCTGTTTCCCTGCGTGTCAGTTGCTTAGAGTTATATAGAGTGAGAAGTCATGCAAAATGACACCTTTTATAAATCCTTTCCAGGTTAACTCTTGCCCTAAGTAGTTAAGGCTACTGGAATATTCTGAAGTGATGTCTGTGTTTGCATGCATATTTCCTGCTGACTTGCATTTTGAGTGTGTTCTCATGACTGAGCCAGTTATAAGACATCATTTTGAAGATTTTTATTCATAATATTAGCTTCTTAGTCAACATGTTAAAACAATTTGTAAAAATGCAAGTAAACTCTATGATTTAGCAGTTTATATAAGAACTACCACCAAAAGAAGTAATTATTTTTGTACAAGTTTCAGTCTCTTACAATGTGGTGTTGGAATTTTGGCCCTCTCTTCTATACAATGCTCCTTCATGTCATTTAGTGATGCTCCATTCAGGTTTTTTAAGGCCGATACCAATCACTGAATTCATGTTACTTAATTGGCCAATTCAGATTTTTTTTTCTTTTTCCCTTCAAAAACGTTTTATACTAATCTTCTGCATAACCAGACAAATAAAAGCCTTATGTCTTATGTTGAAGTGTATTTTTATAATTAATATATAGACCACAGGTTTTAACCATTCATTTTTTATTAACAAAATTAAGTTCTATAGGCTTAATTGTTCAGTGACCATAAAGTACTAAAATAATTTCCTTAAAATGCATACTTTTACTAAAATACTACAAAAATATTTATCCTTAATACATATGACATAAAAGAAAATAAAGTATTTCTATAATTATTCTACTTTCGGCTGGTCCCGTTAGGGGTTGCCACAGCTGATCATCTTCTTCCATATCTTTCTGTCCTCTGCATCTTGTTCTGTTACACCCATCACCTGCATGTCCTCTCTCACCACATCCATAAACCTCATTCACTTAGGCTTCCTCTTTTCCTCTTCCCTGGCAGCTCTATCCTAAGCATCCTTCTCCCAATATACTTAGCACCTCTCCTCTGCATATGTCCAAACCAACACAATCTTGCACCTCTGACTTTGTCTCCCAACCGTCCAACTTGAGCTGACCCTCTTATGTACTCATTTCTAATCCTATCCATCCTTGTCACACCCAGTGCAAATCTTAGCATTTTTAACTCTGCCATCTCCAGCTCTGCCTCCTGCTTTCTGGTCAGTGCCACCGTCTCCAACCCATATAACATAGCTGATCTCACTACCGTCCTGTAGACCTTCCCTTTCACTCTTGCTGATACCTGTCTGTCACAAATTACTCCTGACACTCTTCTCCACCCATTCCACCCTGCCAGTACTCTCTTTTCACCTCTCTTCTACAATCCCTGTTACTCTGTACTGTTGATCCCAAGTATTTAAACTCATCCACCTTTGCCAACTCTACTCCCTCGAATTGAATGCATCCATCACTCCTACCACAGACCTGACCACTGTCACATTTCCCTCATACATATCCCGTACAACTCTTACGTACTTCTCTGCCACATGACTTCCTCATACTATACCACAACTCCTCTCAAGGCACCATGTCATATGCTTTCTCCAGGTCCACAAAGACACAATGCAACTCCTTCTGGCCTTCTCTAAACTTCTCCATCAACATCCTCAGAGCAAACATTGCATCTGTGGTGTTCTTTCTTGGCATGAAAACATACTGCTGCTCACTAATCATCACCTCACTTATTAATCTAGCTTCCACTACTCATTCCCATAACTTCATGCTGTGGCTCATCAGTTTTATTCCCCTGAAGTTACTACAGTCCTGCACATCCTCCTTATTCTTAAATGTTGGCACCAGTGCAGTTCTTCTCCACTCCACAGGTATCCTCTCACTTTCCAAGATTCCATTAAACAATCTGGTTAAAAACTCCACTGCCATCTCTCCTAAACACCTCCATGCTTCCACAGGTATGTCAACTGAACCAACGTCCTTTCCATTTTTCATCCTCTTCATAACTGTCCTTACTTCCTCCTTTCTAATCCGTTGCACTTCCTGATTCACTATCTCCACATCATCTAACCACCTCTCTCTCTCGTTCTCTTCTTTCATCAGCCACTAAAAATACTCTTTCCATCTGCTCAACACACTCTGCTCGCTTGTAAGTACGTTTCCATCTTTATCCTTTATCGCCCTAACCTGCTGAACATCTTTCCCTGCTCGGCCCCTCTGTCTAGCCAATCAATACAGATCCTTTTCTCCCTCCTTAGTGTCCATCATCTCACACAACTCATCATACACCTTTTCTTTAGCCTTCGTCACCTCCCTCTTTACCTTGGTCCTTATCTCCTTGTACTCTTGTCTACTTTCTGCATCTCTCGACTATCCCACTTCTTCTTTGCCATCCTCTTCATCTGTATACTCTCCTGTATTTCCTCATTCCACCACCAGGTTTCCTTTTCCTCTTTCCAGATGTCACGCCAAGCACCCTTCTTGCTGTCACCCTTACTAAATCAGCTGTAGTTTCCCAGCTGTCAGGTAACTCTTCACTGCCACCCAGTGCCTGTCTCACCTCCTCCCTAAACTCAATCTTGCAGTCTTCCTTTTTCAACTTCCACCATTTGATCCTTGGCTCTGTCCTCACTCTGTTCCTCATCTTGATCTCCAACTTCATTCTACAGACCACCATCCTATGCTGCTTAACTATACTTTCCGCTGCCACCACTTTGCAGTCTTCAATATCCTTCAGATCAGCTCTTCTTGTATGGAATGTTTGCAATAAAAAAAAAAAAATCAACTCTTCTGCATAGGATGTAATCTACATGTGTGAATCTTTCTCCACTCTTGTACGTAATCCTATGTTCCTCCCTCTTCTTAAAATATGTATTCACCACAGCCATGTACATCCTTTTGGCAAAATCCACTATCCTTTGACCTTCTTCATTCCACTCCTTGACACCATACCTATCCATCGCCTCCTTGTCTCCACTGTTCCCTTCACCAACATGCCCACTGAAATCAGCTCCAATCACCTCTTTCTGTTCTTTGGGTACACTTTTCATCACTTCATCCAACTCACTCTAAAAATCTTCTTTCTCACCCATTGCACACCCAACTTGCATATGTATTAACAACATTCATCATCACACCTCCAATTTCCAGCTTCATAATCATTACTCTGCCTGACACTCTTTTCACCTCCAAAACACTCTTGACGTAATAAATAACTCCCACCCCATTTCTCCTCCCATCCACACCATGATAGAACAATTTGAATCCACCTCCAATCCACCTGGCCTTTCTCCCCCTCCCATTTAGTTTCTTGCACGCAAAATATATCAACCTTCCTTCTCTCTATCATATCTGCTAACTCGCTCCCCTTACCAATCATACTGCCAACATTTAAAGTTCCTACCCTCAGTTCCACTCTTTAGTTTCCTCCTGCCTCCGGACACGTATCCCCACCCTAAAAAAACTGTGCCCCCAGTTTCTGTATCTTCCATGACTTCCATGGCTTTGAGGAGTCAGTGGAGGCTGTAACAGAGAAGCTTGTTGCCATGGTTAAACAGCTTAATTTGGATATGGAGCTTGAGGATGTCACAGAGCTACTGGCATCACATGGAGAGGAACTGTCTGCTGAGGACCTCATTCAGCTGGAGAAGCAACTGATTGAAGAGATAGAAACCCTAGAATCAGAGATTTACCACAAAGGGTTTGACAGAAGGTTTTTCTATGATAGAGGATGGGTTGGCAAAATTTCAGGCTGAGGACCCGAGCCATGACAGATTCAGCAAGGTCTACAGAGCTGTTTATATAGATGATATGACTTATCATCTATATATATGTGTGGCAGAAAAGTAATGAGACTGATTTTTTATTTACCAAACTTTTTATTTTTTTCAAACATCAATGTTATCCCCTTCAAAGTAGTTCCCTTGGGCAGCTACACACCGATGGAGACGTTGTTCCCAATGTTGGTAGCAGCACTGGAAGTCTTCAACCGGTATGGTCTTCAGCATGTCCGTTACACTCTTTTGGATGTTTTCTAAAGTCCCGAAATGATGTCCTTTGAGGACATTTTCAGTTTAGGAAAAAGGAAAAAGTCACAAGGACTGAGGTCAGGTGAATAAGGGGGCTGGGGAACCACAGGAATGCCTTTTTAGGTCAAAAATTCTGTTATGTAGAGGGCAGTTTTTCGGCACCATTTTGGCACAGACCTTTCACATGTGCAAATGTTCAGTCAAAATTTGATGAACGGTAAATCTGTTCAAATTTCATTGTTCACTCAACATTCTTAATGTTAAACGATGGTCTGATCTCACAAGAGTGTTCACCGTCGATGTTTTCATTGGTTTTCGGTTGAAGTCCTCCCTGAACGGTGTTCATCTTCAGCGTGTTTTCTGCCTTCCAAAATGATTTGTGCCAGCGAAAAACTTGAGCTCGGGATAAAGAATGTTCCCCATAGGCCTGTTTTAACTTTTCAAACGTCACACTTGCCGTTTAATGGCACAACGTTGCTCCAAATTCCGCTGTTCCATTTTGCGTGACGCACAACCAAAACACAACTTCGCTAATAGCAGTCACAAAAATCACGTAGTTAACGGAAGGAGTTGAAACCGCACTGAGCTATGGGAGTGTACTGATACGCAGTTCTATCAAGGACAACAGCGCAGCGTTGCCAGATCGCTTGCAGTGTTGCCAGTCTCATTACTCTTCTGCCACACCTCGTATATGAAGTGGGCCGCTACATCTCTTTTGCCACATTTAATGTGGAACCTGTGTAAATTCGTTCTCTGGTGGAGTGTTTGTCCAGTTTCTCCCACATAGAATGCAGTGTCAGGAAATTTCATGCAGAGAATTAGGTAGACCACATTAGATGATTTGCACGAAAATGATCCCTTTATGTGATGTTCAAGTCGGCAGTGTGGTATAACTATATGGTCAGTATTATAAATGTAGGCACATTGTTTTACATCTTTTCTGTAGGCAGGGAAATCTGCCATTTCCTGATGGTTCACTTAGGGAGCTCCGGACAGTTAGTTGCTGAAGGTTTGGTGGTTGTCTGTATGCCAGGAGGTGAGGTTTAGGAAATACATTTTTCAGTGTTTGGTCATTGTTTAGCATTGGCTGTAGCGGCCCACTTCATCAGCCATGGACACTGTGAGAGGGACTTTAAAATCACAGTGCTTATTGGCAACTTCAAAACACAGCAAGAGAGAAAAAAATGGGAAGCTAAACTCATCATAAAATTTAATACATTAGAACATGGCTTCATACAGGAGAAAGTTGGGTGAAATGACAACTTTCTCCTGTTTCAATCTATGGCTAACACGGTACAACACTCTACTAACATGGCTTGAATAAGACAAGAGTTTTTTGGCCAGATATGAGGATTGTTTACATCTCTCAGAATGACACAGACAACCTGTCTACAGATCCACATCGTTTTGAAAAACTCATTACAAACTTCAAAAGACTTTGGTAGACAGTTATCTTATCCAAAGATCTTGACCATGCATTGTTCTTCTCTCTCTTGTTAAATTAACCCTAGCCTGAATGAATCTATTCATTTTTTACATTTAAGATTTCTCATTTAAAGATTTACCAATGTTGTTTCTTGTCCTAGAGTGTATATAAACACGGGAACCTCCAGTTTCTGTATTACATCTTGCCTGAAGAAATGGCCTGAGTTGCCTCGAAAGCATGCATATTGTAATCTTTTTAGTTAGCCAATAAAATGTGTCATTTTGCTTGGCTTTTCTCTACATTCATAATGGCTAAGGGCCGGTTTATACTTCACGCTCAGAACACGTATGTGCCCCCGTCATGGCTCCCACGCATTCCCAGCGTTCATTTGACGTGTCCTCTGAGCAGCTCCTCAGAAATTAACGCGACGCGTGCACGAGTTGCAGTACCAGCAAAAAGTCGGGGGGGCAGTGTGCTAAAAGTCGGAACGTGACGTCAGAGTCTCTGTTTACTATCTACATGTGACAGCAAGCCTCTATGGAGATCCTTCGGGGATTGATGTGCGCACGTTGCTGTTTGATGAATGGCTCAAATACAGCGCTATACATTATGTAGTCGATGTGAAGTTGCAAAAAAAAAAATAGACGGCACAAAAGATAGTATGTGAGACTTTTAAAATGTATCGTGTCATTTATATTTTTTATGTTTTCATTTTTGCAACTTAACAACAGCAACATAATGTATAGCGTTATATTTGAGCCACTAATAAAAAAATAAAGGACACAGTGAAAATGTGTATTTTGTGATTATAGTGGAAATTTCGGCTTTAATCTCGAAATGTCCACTTTAACCTCGTAGTTTACTTTATCATTAAAGCAGATGGTCATAAACGTCATCCCAGTTTTTATTCGCTGTGAGCTTCTTGGACCTTACAGCAGGTAAAGTAAAACAGTAAAAAATAGATAGCACAAAAGATGGTATGTGAGACTTTTAAAATGTATCGTGTCATTACGATCGGGAATATGTGACGCTTGAATATAAAAGCACCACGAATGAATCTGTATGTCGGCATTTTGCTTCAGCAGCGGAAAGCAGCATTAGATCGCCAAACAGAACAAATTAAATGTATGATATTCCAACTCTCTGCACATTTAGAATCTTTAGATTTATACTTGATATCACTTTCATGATGAAATGCATTAAAATGTGTATGTTACATTTTACATATTTCGTTTAAATAATGAATACTGTTAATAAATACATACATGGGGGAATAATTACACACATGGGGGTGTCACGGTGGCGGAGCGATAGCACTGCTGTCTCACAGGGAGTTATGTTGCTGGTATTTTCTGCTTGCATTCCACACTGTGCTCCGGTTTCCTTCCAAAGATATGCAGATTTGGGGACGCTAGTGTATGTGTGTGCTTGTATTCACCTTGCGATGAGCTGAGGCCTCGTCAAGGGACTGTTTCTCACTCGTGCCCAATGCTTCCTGGAATGGACACATACATCCCTGGATTTATGGATTTAATCAATAAACATCCTTTTCAGAGATATTGCGGTAAGGTGTTATCGGAATTTAATAGGTGTTTTAGGCAATACACAACACAGAGAAGCCGAACATGTTCTCACCGCGATAATATCTCGCACTGCCACCTGGTGGATTCCTCCAAATTTACGTAAAGTACGCGCGCAAGTATAAACACTACAACGCTTGCGTAGCAGGAGCGTCCGCTGCAGCATGCGTCGCGTCGCGTGAAGTATAAATGAGCCCTAACGCGACGCGTATGCGAGTTGCAGTACCAGAAAAAAGTTGGGGGGCGTCGTGTGCTAAAAGTTGGAACGTGACGTCAGAGTCTCTGTTTACTATCTACAACTGACAGAAAGCCGCTACGCAGATCCTACGGGGATCGATGTGCATGCTTCTCAGTTTGATGAATGGTTCGATGTGATGAAACAAAATGCCGACATACAGATGGATTCGTGGAGCTTTTAAGCGTTGCATATTCCCAATCGTAATGACACAATACATTTTTAAAGTCTCACATACGATCTTTTGTGCCGTCTTTTTTTTTTTTTTTTAGCGCTATATTTGAGCCACAGAGAAAAAAAAATTAAAGGACATGGTGAGAACGTGTATTTTGTGATTAAAGTGGAAATTTCTACTTTAATCTCAATGTCCACTTTAACCTCGTAGTTTACTTTATTATTAACTAGCAAAATACCCGTGCTTCGCAGAAAGCGAAGTACTGCTTTTAAATTTTTATTATGAAGAAAAGTAAACCTTTTTAATCTGAGGGAAAATATACCAATAATTATTTAAGGATCTCTTTGTATACCACGTTGTCAGTTCAGCACTCAGGTTGTAATATGACCAAGCTGTGTGAGCTAACTGTTGTGTGTATGTGTGTGTGTGTATATATATATATATATATATATATATATATATATATATATATATATATATATATATATATATATATATATATATATATATATATATATATATATATATATATATATATATATATATATATATATATATATATATATATATATATATATATATATATATATATATATACACACACACATTATATATATATATATATATATATATGTGTGTGTATGTATATATATGTGTGTGTATGTATATGTATATATATATATATGTATATATATATATATATGTATATATACCATCAAAATACCAGCAAATGGCGTGAGAAGTAGTGTGTTAAAGAAGCAATGAAAAAGAAAAGGAAACATTTTGAAAATAACGTAACATGATTGTCAATGTAATTGTTTTGTCACTGTTGTGAGTGATGAGTGTTGCTGTCATATATATATATATATATATATATATATATATATATATATATATACATATATATATATATATATATATATATATATATATATATATATATATATATTTACACACACACACAAACAAGTGCAAGTCTGCGTGGATATTATGAACGTATTTGTTCAAGTTCTATTTAAATTTTAAATAGAAGGAATTTTTATTTAGTCGACAGAAATATCTTTGGTAGGAATGGTAAAAACAGACAGGAATATTATTCCTGAATAAATCAAATCAAACCTTAAACAACTTATAATATTTTGCTCTCCATAAAAATATATCCTGTCTAAATTATACAAGTTAGAAATAAAGTAAACCATTAAAAGAACAAACATTCAAATTTCTTTACTCTTATGTAATTTTATATTTTATCTATACTAATAAAAGGCAAAGCCCTCACTCACTCACT